>NC_056728.1:592323013-592370513 GCF_019279795.1 Protopterus annectens
AGCTAACTGAGCACAAATTTCCAGTGTAGAGTTCCTGGCCTGTAGAAGTAGATGTTTGGTGGTGGCAGTTAGGAACCAGTTGCCCAGGTATGGAGACACTTGGAATCCCAGGCGTCTCAGGTGATGTTAAAATTAAAGTTGTACTACACTATTTAGGTAGTCTGTACCTTTATTCAATGAAAACACAAACAGTTCTGCTGTTATGACATTCGTTTACTCTGAAAATGAAGTTAACATCTAGTTTAACAAATGTAAGGTAATACATCAAACGTACTTCAGCTTAGAATAATCAGAGTCTCTCATACCAAAGACAAAGTCCCAATCTTTATAGTGTCTTTTCTGCCTGCATCAGCAGTTTTGGAAATTTGCCAGAATAATATGTCTTTCCTCTCAAGCTGGTTTGCTGACAGTTTGTTTTCCATATCTTAAACATTCTGTTCCTGAAGAATAACTCCTTTCGCCCTTGGCCTATCTTGCATATCATATTGACGAGACACAGCTGCATACAATAGTTCTTGTCCTGCTTGTAGATAATAAATTTAACAAGCTGCATACTTTATAAGAGATAAAACATTTTACTTCTGATTCTTATTAACAACGAATGCTAAGCTATATGTTTTTGCCAAGAGTTCAAACTAAATGCACTCTACACACTGAAATGCAGAATATTTTACATTTTCAGAAAAAATCCACTGAAATCCATTTTTAACTTGTTCTTTACTCTCACAGGTGAGCCATTACTACTGCCATGCATTTGGTGAACACTCTGGAGGCTGTAGTAAGAACAAAGGGCAAAGCTCGAAACTGATAATGACTGGCTCCCAGCCGGAAGCGTGATGATTCCTTGATGCTCTGTCCATCTTTGTATGGCAGTATGCATCTTGGAGGTCTATTGAGCAAATCCAATTGTCTTTCCCTAAAAATGGAAGAATTGATTGCAGCGTCACCATTTGGAACTTGGACTTTTTTACAGATTTGTTTAACTTGCTGAGATCCAAAATGGGTCTCCAGTCACCTGTTCTTTTTGGTACTATAAAGAGTAAGTTCCGAATCCTATTTCATCTGCAGGGACTTCTTGGATGACTCTTTTGTTTAGCAACTCTTGAATTACTATGGTTGCTTGTTCCCTCTGATTGGGTGGAACATCTGTGATACTTCTATCTGTGGAATGGACCAGCAAAAGGGAATGGAGTAACCTCTGGATATTATACTTTGTACCCACTTGTCTCTTGTGATATCTCGCCAGGCTTCTGAGTACAAAGTTAACCCCCCCCCCTTGACTTCCTCCAGAGAACAGCAGGCGGGCCTCCTTTCAGGAGCACTGATAGGGTCGGCCGCAAAAGGAATTGTGGTCACCCTGGTTTTGCGGGTTCCCCCTACCATGTGGGCAACGTCTACCATTATTGCCTCCCCCTTTGCCCCTGGGGAAGGGTTCACCTCATGTGTCTTGAAAAACTCCCTGGGATCTCTTGAACCACATTCTTCCACTCTTCTGGCCTTTAGGATAAGGTCTTGAAGGTACAGAAAAGCATAGTGCAATGGCAGAGAGAGTTTTTCCTTCCTGCTCACATCTGGCGAGTGTGTCCTTGACTTTAGGTCCAAAGAGTGAGGAACCATCAAAAGAGGCATTGGTAAAGGTAGACTTGAAAGGTTCTGTAAAATTTACCCAAATACATCCAGGAGTGTCTCCTAAGGGAAACTCCTGAACCCGCAGCTCTAAATGCTCCATCTGCTGCATAGGAGATCATTCTCATGGTAGAATTGACTATGGAATTTAAGGTAGATAGCTGAGAGGTCACTTTTTCTGAGACCCTCGCAGCTAATGAACCTTGTAGAATATCTCCTAACTCCTTCATGAAATCTCAACAGTCTTGTAAAATGTGTGGTGAGGTAGTCTACCAATCTGAGGGTGAAAGTCACCGATGAGAAAACATGCTTCCCGTATCTCTCCATCATTCGAGAATCCTTATTCAGCAAATGGACAAATGGGGACGTCTCAGAGTTCCTTCTTGGTGGCTACTGCCACCACCATAGCATCTACAGGTACACCTTTTGAAAGAAAATTCTTATTGAAGGGGCTGACAAGAATTTATTTGGTCTCCAAGGGACTGGCTCCATAGTGTCTGGTGACTCCCACGCCTTTCAGCTAACCAAATCCATAAGCTCATCGAAAGGCGGAGACACCCAGGAGACTGAAGGTAGAGATCTGAAGGCCTTCAGGTACACTGGCTACACAGCCCAATGGGTCTTCCTGAGGCCCTGAATCTCTGTTGTCCTGTGGATAGGATGGTGCCAAAGCAGACAATGGTGCCTGAGGGGGAAGAATGCCAGTATCCTTGAGTAGAGCTGTAGGAGGAGACAGCACACGCTTCATCACCTCGAAGGCCGATCCCCCCCCGTTCCAAGGACACCTCCGGTTCTGAGGAAATAGAGGAAATCCCTGGCCCCAAGGAGAACGACTCAGAGGCCGATGTAGGAGGTGAGGTCACCCATGCCGATGTACCGAGGGGTAGACTTGGTACTGAAGAAACTCGGGTCCAAGAGTCCCCCCGGAGCTGACCAGAGAACTTCAGCTCCTAGACACTCCGGACGGCACTGATAGTGTCGGAGAAGGCAATGGTTCCGAAGAGTCCTGAAGGGGTCTCGGAACTGAAGAATCTATAGCAAGAGGTATCTGGCATTCCGGCTCCGAAGATCCAGCTTGGCTCAGAGGAGGAATAGTGGATTTAGTCGTGTTGGATGGCTCCGAAACCGGTGGGGTCGGAGCCAAAAACAATTTAGCCAGTGCCAGCGACTTCAAAAGCCTGCGCACCACCCTGTCCACATCATCATCTAATAAGCTCCTAGAAGACCTGGATGAGAGTGTAGGGGATCGAGACCTTTGAAGAATAGGGGATCTCAAGGTCGGAGATACCAGTTTTAATTCAAAAGACTGGCACTGAGTAGTAGTCTCTATTGGTTCCGAAGTCTTTGGAACCGATGGACTTGGTTTGTCTGCACCAATTGTCTCCCTCGGTTCCAAAGGCGGTGGAGCCGAGGAGAAAGATTTTTCAGTCAGTTTAGGAATTTTCTTTGGAGACTCGGAATGAGCCAAGAAAGAGGCTGAAGAGGAAGGTCTCTTAGATTTGTCACTAGTAGTTGGAGACTTGGATACTGGAGAAGTTTTTAAAGCTTCATCAAAGACGGGCTTTATTAAACCTCTAAAATCAATTTGTTTTTCCTCTCATGTAACACTCGAGAGCTAAAGGAGTGACAAAAACTGCAAGATTCCTGAAGGTGAATAACCCCTAAGCAGTACATGCATAACACTGTACCCATCAGTTATAGACATTTTCTAGGAGCATTGTCAGCATTTCCTGAACCCAGAGGGCTTGGGTTCCTTATTTCTGGACTCGCTAGACATATTTTACAGCAAGAAATTTGAACTGCAATAAGGAGTATTGACACTAAAAAAATCACCTTAAGACAAACACACAGCAAAGACCAGTACAGTGGAAAACACAGCACTACCCTCCAAGTTCAACGGGCGCTAGACCCTCTAACTTAAATGGACCTAACTGAGCTAACAGGAAACACATGATAACAAACCCTCTAACTTAAACGGGTTTACTTTCAGCTAACGCAAATGAGCTAAAAGGAAATCGAACACAAACTACTACAAAGACTGACAGGGATAGAACAGGCATAGTGGGGGAAAAAAAATGACGGCCAACAAACAACAACACAACAGGTGATAATGCACACTAAATACTTATAGGAAAGATAAACAGCCTAAAATAGGATCTATAGCAACTATAATAAGATTTTAGCAAAAAAATAACTATCAATAGTAAAACTGAAAACACTTGGCCACGGCCAAGGAGAGAGCATCCAAACTTGTCACGTGGCAAATGAGATCTGGGGATTACTCCAATGCATGATGGGATAGGTACTCAGCCACGAGCCAAGTGAAAGACTACGAGCTAGTGTAATTGGCAGAGTCGGAGCAGAGGATTGGCTCTGAACCCATCCAGTAAGAAAGAAGGTGAGAAGGACAACATAACATCCTCAGTTTCTGTTTCTTGAACTTCTCCATTACTAATCCTCCTTTCCACTTTCCCTCTTTGCTTTCTTATTTTTATATTGTAAAATTTTCCACATCTGGATGCCTTAGTCTGTATTTCTCTTCAAATATCTTTGGTGCTGATCTTGTATTGATTAATTTTCCTTTCTCTTTTGCTTAAATATTGCACCATATTAAATCTGTTTTTCTTTCCCCATGTCCATATTTCTTCTTCCTAGTCCTCCTATTTCTCCTTACTTGGGGGACTCACTATTCCATCATCCTGTGATATAACCTGTATTAGACTTTCTACACTAAATCCTTCACTTTGTAGGTATTCCATAACTTCTACTTCTATTTTTTTAACTTCTTTACTAATTTTCTGCTCTACATTCCCACTTTGTGATCTTATTTTTTGTATTGTGAAATTTTCCATATCTGAGGGAATTTGCCTGTATTTCTCTTTGAATATCTTTGGAGCTGTTTTTTTTGTATTGATTAATTTGGATCTCTCCTTTGCATAAATATTGCACCATATCAGATCTCTCTTTCTTTCCCATGTCCATATTTCTTTTTTATACCTTTCAAAACTACCTCTAAGTTTTGTTCTTTATATTTTTGCACTTCTTCAATAGCTTCTTTTTCCAAACAGCCCAAGGTTTTTTGGTCTATATAATGTTTTTCATGAATCGGTTGTATTAATGAACACAAGTTTGCATTTGAAGCTTTTGACAGTTTTTCTTGTGCAAGTATTTTTCTTTCCTCTAATTTCTCTCAATCTTTTTGTACATCTTCTGCCCAGAAATACTGGGGTTTCTTGCATAATAGTAACAATACACAATTTCTTTCTTATCCTCAATAGTCCACTCTATCAGCTTTATGGCTCTTCTTTGGCCTATGAGTTTTTGTGGAGTACTACTTCCTTCCACAACAGGGGTCCCATCCTTCCCCTGAGCCTAGCCTAACCCCACTGTAGGAATGTTTCTATGTCTTGAGGATTCATCACTGTCATTTTTTTCCAGTCCTGACACCAGTGCGCCTGCCTGGGTTGGCACTTTTTTTATCCTGGGACTTGTGCATCCAGCTGTTTTATTTTTTAACCTACTTCTGTCCATGATATATGCTATATAAAATATAGTGTACATTATCAGTGTCGCTTTGGTGAGATTTAGTAAAGAGTCCACCTCATGAAGGTACTCACACCAAGACTTGAGGATGAATTAAATTCCAGCAATACTACTCTTCACTGCTTACTGATTTTATCCTCTCTCCATTCGGACCCCATGTGCAAAACAATGGAAAAAGAGATTGTGGACGGATGGATTCCAACCTGCAGCAACTGCTTGGATATTGCCCTGAAACAAAAGACTCTGGAACACATCTGGAAAAAAGGGCAGCTGTTTCCGAGGAGGTTGAAGAAGGCCAAGAAAAGGAGGAGGGGACAGAACCCAAAAATCCTGGGTGATCCTTAACCAAATGTGAACAGACAGGGAAAGACGAAGAGGTAAAGGAACCTGACAGGAGGGAGAGAAGAAGGTTGTCAGAACCTGGCTTGTCTGGAAAAGGAGGCTTCTGAGTTGTAAGAATCTGGAGACACTTAGCTGAAGAAGCCCTCCTAGAACCTTTTTTATCCTTAGGAAGAGGGCAAGACCATCTACGGACAAAGGCAGGCTTGGAAGGATAGTTCCTCTGAAATTTGGGATGAGGGGAAACAAAAATGCGTTTCAGTTCCTGCATGGCCTTACCCTTCCCTTGAAGAGACTTAAAAAGCTCAGCAGCTGCACAACCAAACAGATTTTTATTATCAAGAGGAGGATCCATTAATTTAGCCTTAATATCATCAGGCAAAGTCAGAAGGCAAAGCCAGGAATAAAGGCTTCAGACTGAGCCAAAGGCAGCAGCTCTAGAAGATGCATAAGCTGCATCATAACTGCATTTAATGGAATGGTAGGCAACCTGAGAAGAAAAACCCAACAAAGAAAAGGCCAAAGCCTTCCCCCTCAGAGCCTGGATGGTCTGAAATAACTTGAAAAGCCTGAGAAAGACGGGCTAAAATATACCTGCTCATATGGGTCTGGTAATTCTCAGCCTGAAAGTCCAGAGTAACAAGCAGTGTACACCTTTTTTGCCCAAACCTTCCATGGCCCTACTGTCCTTGTCAGAATTAAGCAATTTAATAGAGGGCAAAAGCTTGGAAGGCTTACTCTGGATAACGAAAGACTGTATTAAAGTGATGGAAACAGAGACCTAGCCTGGAAGACATGGAAACTAAATAAAATTGAAAAAAAAATCTCTCTTTCAAAGCAATCCACAATAGCATAACTAAATTAGTCAACAAAAGCAAAAAATCCTATTACTCGCAACTTCAGCTACAACATAAATGCAACCCCAAAACATTCTGGCACTCGATAACTACCCTTCTCAATCCAGGTACAAAGAGCACTCCCCTTCACCCAATGCCCCCCATCAATAATAGAAGAATTCAATAAACACTTCATAAAATAAATAGCTGACCTACTGACTACTAATACTTACACGAGACCTGCCGGCTTAACTCCTCACCATCTAACTCAGACCACACCAACAATACACATAACCAATGCAAAGGTAACCAGACCGCTTTCTCCTTTCAGCCCATACCCACTTCAGCAATAAAAAAAATTACTGCTTAAACTAAAACCCTTCTCTACATTCACAGATAATTTCCCACCACAATACCCAAAACTCGTCACAGACTGTTGATTATGCAATCAGCATCTTCATAAACAGATCTCTATCTAAATCGATAGTCCCTACTGTACGGAAACTATTGCATATAACCCCAATACATAAAGGAGGAAACTCCACCGAAATATCCAACTTTCGACCCATATCCATATTATCTCTTATATCCAACATTCTTGAAACGTGTATCCACCAACAGTTAATGAAATGTCTACTGCAGAACAACTTGCTTACTCAAACTCAGGATGGCTTCGGGCCTGGACACCACCCATCTACAGCTCTACTACCCTTTAGAGACACCATAAATAGGGCCAGAGATGAAGGATAGCTTGTAACTTCAGTATTCCTGCACCACTCTAAAGCCTTCGACATGGTCTTGTATCCCTTACTCCTTGATACCCTGTCCAACCTAGGTTGTTTCCCTACCACACTACAGTGATTTCAAAGCTATCTACAAGACCAGAAGCAAGTCATTAAATGGTCTAACCAACTTTCCTCTTCTCTCAATAACCCTACAGGAGTCCCTCAAGGCTCTATCCTAGGTCCCCTACTGTTTAATATATTCACCAATAATTTACATGCCTCCTCTTCCCCTGGAATGCTTATTCAGTAGGCAGACAATTCCAACATAATCTGCACTTTTCACACTTTCCCAGAACTACTGAATAATACTCAAAAATCATTCATTGTTATTGAATCATGGCTCAGGAGATACCCAACATTTTCCTAAAAAAAAAACAAACAAAAAAAAAAAACTTACAGTCTTTCACCGCAAAAATACCACCCTCAGCTCCAACCCATTTAACATCCACTCAGCCGACAACACTGTCTTGAAAGAATACAAGAAACAAAATAATGATGTAATTAATCGATAAACTCACCTTCGACCTTCATATCCAGCCAAACAAAGAAAACCCACAAAAACAAGGACCGCTCTACAGAAATAGGAAATTCGTTACCACAACAACAAAGACTACCCTAGCAAAAACAATCCTTCTCTTCTCCCTATTTTATGGTTCTTGTATACTCACCAACCTGCAAAACCCCACCAAGACAAAAATGAACAATGTTATAATAAAGTCGCAAAGTTCGACAAACTCCAAATACCATATGCACCACTGTAAACCCCTACATGAACTAAATTGGCTTGAACTCGCCAACTAACATATATACAACTATTTACTACGCATAAAGATTTACAAACCCACTGTTTACCCTATCCAGGATAAGCTTGTCAAACACTACATTACCAGGCAGGTCACTCAGATCAGAAGACAAAAACTTGCTAAAAATCTCCAAACCTTCTAAACAACCAGGTCAGTGTCTTGCTTTTTAAACTATGGAATTCTCTCCCTTCAACCACCAGATCATCCCCCAGCCCTGCCACTTTTTAAAGCCTTCTAAAAGTGCACCTAAATAAGTCATGGCTCTGCACGTTTAACTCCAGGTTAATCCCCCTCTACCTCTGCTTTCTCTGCACTCTTTCCTTTTTCTCTGCAGTCTCTCTTAACCCCCCTGTACACCTATGAAACCTCACCAAGAATCCTCCCCTCACCCTAACCTTAGCCTATGTTCTTCTTTCCGTTTCTCTAAACCCCTTTAAAATGTATAACTTCTCAAATCTTCTAAGCTATTTCTCCCCTTCTCTAAGTAAAGCTATTTACATAACCTAGCATAAATCTATTTTCACGGTAACATGATGCTAAGTACATTAACCATTATCTTCTTAAGTAATCAACTGTTAGTACATTGTAATATCTTAGAAGTTAAGTTAAATTTTAACCAAAACTCTAAGCAACTGGCCATTTTTTTTCTTTCTTCAATCTAATCTGCTTGTAATGGATCATGTAAAGTCTTTACTAACATTATTGCTTTAAAAATTGTATTCTATTAGTGTATGCACCTAAATGCATTGTGTTAAGCCATAACTAACACTACTGCTGTAAAAATTGTAATCTGTGTATGTACCTACATGTCTAAATATGGAGCTTTTCTCCCCGAGCCTCTGCTGAAAACGGGTTATGTGACCCAGTCGGACTATCCCAGTTAAGAAATGTCAAATAAATAAATCAGAAGAAACAAACAAAGGGGTTAGCAGAGGGATACATGCAAAGAAATTTACAATCAGGCAGCTTATAAAACCTATCAGGCTTCTTAGTAGCTGGGGATTGGGAATTAGGAGGCTGAGAAGCTGCAGAAAGTGTCCAACAAGGTAGCAGGAACAGGAGGAACAGCAGACAGCTTAGGCGACTCCATTTTAAGGAGTTCATAATACCTCTTCTGAGCATCAAAAACCTGGGTACAATCCCACTTAAACTCCACTGAACGGGAAACGGTAGCCCCAAGGATATCTCCTCAAAAGGAGGATCTGGACTTATAGAGTCCTCTTCCTCAGAACCACAATCTAAGGGAGAAGGAATAGGGGAGGAATAGGCCAAAGACTCTTCATCACAGCCTAAATTCTCATCAGAAGAATTCTGCTCCCTAGGCCTCTTAAGGGAAGCAGAAGACCGGGGGGCAGGAACAGAGACTCCCTGAGGGAGCTTCAAGGTCATAACAGCATTAAACAAATCCTGTAACTCACGCTGAGGATCCTTAGGAGCAGGGGAAATGTGCTTAGTCTTCTGTTTCTTATTCAAAGGGACATCAGTTCTAAACATCTTAGGAGGTTCGGACCCCTGCCGACATTCAAAGTAGTGGGAATCTTATCCCCAACAAAAATTCTGTGGAACGCCCCTCAGCCCCTCAGATACAATCAGCCATGATTCCCCCTGAACATCTGAAATGGACATCTGCAGAGTCTCCGTGGATGTGTGAGAAGCTGGATCCATGCCAGCCTCCAAAAGTGGTCGCAGCAGAGGAATCCAACTGAAGAACCAGACAATCCTCCAGGCTTTCTCCAGCCTCAAATTCCGGGGGAGGTGGTACAGCATTAGAATCCGGCCTAACTTTTTTGCCCTTATTCTTCACAGATGGCTGACCCTCAGGCCAGGATGATTCCACCACTGTACTCTGAGCCAACAACTTACGACATTGGTTCTCGAGGTAAGTAGATGGTTATGAAGAGTTTTAGGGACAAGCATGACAAACAGGACATGATGTATGGTTGTGAGAAGCACCTAAGCAAAACAAACTCTGCTAATGACCGTCCTTATGGGGAATCTGTCTCCCACACTGGCATTTCCACCTTCTGAATGACATGCAATCCAACAACACAAAAAATAAGATTAGAAGAAAAACCCCAATGGGGCACTGGTCTGAAAATGGCTAGGTAACCAGCAGATGAAAGAGCGTTCGCACTGACAATCAAAGACTGTGTTCAGACTGGTGGCAAAGAAGTTCTGAGGTATGAATGTCCGTATAGCAACTTTATGCCTTACGCCATGAGTGGGGAGCATACATGTGACATACAACATCCATATAACAATCTAAGGTTTTGGTATACTGGACGGATGACAGGCTGCCCTTGGCAGGGGATCCCTTTAGTGATGAATACTGCAACAGTGATATGGGAGGACATGTAGTAGTAGTGGGTCCCCATTGTAACATGGGTAGCTTAACCCACCAGGGGCTGAGGCTAGGACTATACAACAACACCCTCAATTACTGGGATACAATCAGTGGTACACGCAACACTCAGGACTGCCTTATGATGGCTTCACCAGATGTCCCTCATTTGGCAGAATGAGATGTCTGAGTGGGGATCACAGGTGCAAAACCAGCCTAGAAAAAAACACTCTGCTAATAGGTAAAGGCTTAAAATAAATGGCTTGAGGAAGGCATTCAAAGCTCCAACCCCACCACCACCACAGACACTAAAACAAATGTACTCAATGCACATCCTTCTGTGCCCTGTTGTCAGGAGAAGAAAGTGCATAAGACTGTATTACCCTAGAAAGCATGGGGGTGATGTTCTGAATGTTCTATTTTTTTCTCAAAGTCAAAGTTCCATGGCAGGGCTGTCACTGCAATTCCTTCCCTAGAGAAGAAAAGTGGGTTCTCCCCCGCTACTTGTTCAGATACCACACTAATGTGTTTTGTATCGCTAGCAGAGGCTAGGTTCAGTTCACAACTACCCTCACTTTGAAAAGACCTGAAGTGGAGGTGCTTTTCAAGTGGATTTCAATGGTCTTGAATAACAGGAAACTTGAAATGAGTTCCCAATTTCTGCAATTAAGTAATTAATGCACAGGACTGCATCAGGGATTGGGGGGAAAAAAGAAGCTTGATTCCAGATGAGGGAATCTCAACGCACTTGGAATGGATCTAAAACAAGCAGCAGATTTAAGAGTGAACAATGACTGCAGCCACTGAAAGCATGGTGTGCTCTGTAACAGCACCATAACAGGATGAAGCCAAAAATGACATCTCACACTTCCACAAAAACATAAAAGGCATAAAAACAGGAAAGTTTGAATTCTCTTCTGTGATGCAGTCTTAAAAGCCACATCCCTTAGCTCATGGACCCTCCCAGATAAGAGAAAAGAAATTGTGGCTTTGGACAGAATCTACAGCTGACCCTATAAGGGAGTGGACTGAAAAAAAGCAGATGTCGTCTTGCAGCGGATACTGATTTCCAGAGACTGCAGCAAAGGCAAAGCACATGCTGTCTCAGAGATTCTTGGGAGGATGAGGAACCCAACAAATAGTCGTCTGATTAAAGAAATACTAAGAAACTGCTCTACTGAAAAATTACACACGATGTGATGAGAGAAGCACCTGAGGTTTAGAGCTACTTGCATTCCTCTCACTTCCTGGGGTATGAGATATAGTACCAAGTGAAAACCTTGCACCCATTACCCTTGGTATGATCTTCATGGCCAAGGAGTTCAACAGCAAACGGTCTATTTGAAAATGCTGAGCAAGGGTTGGTCTGAGCATCTCCAGGTTACACCATCTTTCTATGATGTCAAAGGCCATTTGTCTGAGGAACTGCCTAACCAGGCTAGAGAAAATCTCAGAAACTCATCTACTAATAGCAGATCCTGAATGTATTTATGACTAATGCAGAACTGACTGAGCAGAATCCCTTTTAGGGGACTCTATCGGTGCTTCAAAGGGAAGACAAAACTACCTAATAAGCTTCTTCTAGTAATAGAAAGGCTCTTTCTGCTGCTAGGCTGAACAAGCAAATAATATGATAAGGGGGAGGTTTTAAATATTGTCCACAGCGAAAAGAACCTTGGCCATCTTCTGCAGATATTTAATAATCACCCGAGAAGTTTCAACAAAGACAACTTATTTTTGAAACGGGCATCTTTGATGACCTGGTGCAACATGCAATACAAACGTGGCCAAGCAACCCCGAGAAGGCAGATGCTGGAAGTTATAATCTTAATGAGCACTTCTCCGGCATCCATGTATAACATGCTAAATGGAATTCCACTGAAGCTATAGTGGTAATGATATCTTCTACAGTTTCCATGAGAACCTGAGTCAGGGACAGTTTGTTCTGAGGCACGGCCCATTATGGAGGGATGGGACCAAGGCATTCAGGTCCAAGTTTTTTTTTGCAATTTATTTTAGCCTCCACTGCTTGCGGACTATCAGATCCTCAGTCCATTCTTTCTCCTTCAGCTGGCAAGAGCCAGCCCAGAGGGTAAAAAAAACAGCTATTAGCAGTGGTTTAAAGTTTTTTCTGCTTTTATCTCCCAAGCTCTAACCACACAATGGGAGCTGGGGACGGGCATGCAATGGGCTAGCCACAGAGGGCATCCCCTCACTTTCACACTGGTCATTTCCTTCACGTAGTCCTGCCCTTCCCCACAAATCAAGAATGATGGCCTCTCCAGACTCTACTAAAGGAGACCGCAACACCCCAAGTGCTTCCAAGTGCCTGCAAACCCTACATCCCTCCAAGAGTGAGAAGAGGACCATGCCCCTTCATTCCTCCCACTCTGTTACCTGGTTCCTCCAGTGTCAGGTCCACTAAATGAGCCCCAGTCATTGGGCCACATTCAGGATTTCACCCCCTCTACTATGGAGCCAGGCAGCATTCAGGTCCAAAACTGCAGTGGAATGAATTACCTATCCAATTATGTTCATGTTCTTAAGATTCCTTGCCTGGAAACAAACAACAAATGTTGAAGTCTCTTAGACGTATAATAAACTGAGATATCAGATTACAAGACCAGCCTACCCAACCGATCAGACTAAAGGACACGTCTCTAGACTTCAAAAAACAAATGGAAAAGGAAGAAGTTACAAGTGCTCGGCAGTTTTTTTTTTCTGATTAAACAAAACTTGACAGGAGTGATACAGTAGTAGTATGTGATGGTCTCTATGATCAAACAATGGCAGAAAAAAGGAAACATTAGCATAAAATGTGATTCATCACGATGAGTTGAAAGAAGTCTCAGCCCTTACAGGTGTGTTCTTCAAATGATAAAAAACTGATTTGGTTTAATATTAAGGAAGTGCCAAAAATATAGGAAGAAGTAAAGTATGGACTGCATATTTCTGGTCTGTTGAAGGATATAGGTGAAGATTACCAGTAGGTGGAGCTAATGATACCATGTTTGTACATGCTCAACGGTCGCCATGATTGCAATTACAGTATCCCACTAAGGTTTTCCACCACAGCAAGTTGTCCCTCCAGTTTCATGCTGCATTTTCCTCCCATCCATACCTGTTTTACTGTGCAGTGTTTGAAATGAAATTTTTCATAAACTACTATGTGAACAATGAAACGTTCACTGAACTTTATCCTCTGGTATATCAATAGAAAGAGCATGCAGGTGCATCCATATTCTTTAAAGGACACATCATACCACATACAGAGGACCTTGCCATTGAAGTCTATGGATGAACCCCCCCCCCCCAAGCTACCCCTCGTATGACATTAGAGTGCAATGCAGCAGATTATGTGAGCAGTTCCTTAATAAAAAGTTTACAAAGCATTTTATTAAACCACCTATATAATATTGGTAATATGGGGTGGAAAATACCAAAGTGCAGTGTTATATATTCAAACTGTGAAGAAACACTTTACAGTTTCATACTTCATAGACCAGCAATGGTTTGCAATGAAAGATAAGATGCCAAAAAAAAGGAATATGAGGCAGACTGGAGTTTGTAAAAACAAAGATGGCCCAATGAACAGGTTTTATGAATTCATCACTGAGAACAGAAAGCGAATTAATTGCCCTTGACAAAATCAGGTGTCTTATTACAAACCTAGAGTTATTTTGGTGTAATTTGTGACTAAGAGGACAGGTGTAAAGGCAATTAAGGAAACTAGGGAGAAAATTTACTGCAGCAAGTTGGATGGTGCACATGGATCACAATTACTCATATGTAGCCTTTCATCAGAAACTTCAATTCAAAGATGCCACCAAAGAGTGGAAGAGATGCAAAATTTACTATTGGTTGACCTTCGCAGCAGTGTAAGAAATGTTTTTTATGGAATTTATCCTTTTACTAAGGCTGTGTTAAGAAGGCACCACTATACTCATTTCCTGAAGTATATGAGATTGAATACATGGCACTGATAAATGCAATTGAGTTTGGTGGGAGTGGAAGATGAATGGGAGGAGCAACAGGAGGAGCAGAGAAGGGACAGTATTCCTGGTTATAACACAACAGGAAATGGATTGTATAATGGGTTTCCTGTCGCCATGTGATGGTGAATTATGTATTTTAGAAGACTGATCATTGTTGTAAGATGATTTACTGTAGATGTGACCTACAGGTCATGTTAACAAAGGTAAGAAAATGAGCTACTAGCAGTACTAGAACTGAAGTACAAGTACACAATAATTAAAAAGGAGGGGAGGGGCTCATTATCATTTTTCATGTTTTCTTTCTCACAGCTTAAAATAACTTCAGTAAGAGAACAAAATTTAATGGGACACCTTGCAATTATTGTGACAGCCCATATGTTAAAATAGTCAACCAAGAAAAAACCTAACTAATGTGAACACAAAAAAAGAGGGCTGCAAAGAAGGATGCTTCCACTGACTGAGTGTAAGACTGAGGCTCTAAGTATGAAGATTAACAATGTAGAATACTGGGCCCTATCTGTGTCACACTGCCTCTGAATCAAGGAAAAGCCAATCTACCTTGTAGTCTAGTAAGCACTGAGAATATTACACTATCGGGGGACTGATGATTGGGAATTTGATTTCTAAAAAAGCTTCTTATAACAGAATGCTCATGAGTTTGCAAGAATGCAATTTTAAATATTGAACAGTTTTTACTGCAATGTCTGCTGTATATCCACTATATGGCTAGTACTGAAAGATGAACAATGCTGTTTAGCATGCCTTAAATATCTGTTCAAATGGCAGAAGATAGAACATTTTCTAAACACCTTTTTTAAATTACCACTTAAGACAAAGGCAAACATACATTAACAGAAAAGAAAACAAACTATATTAACACTTTTCCATTTACATACCTAATACACCGCATATGTATTCTTTTTATAACTATCAATACAATTTTACATAAATTGTTCAACTTCTGCCTTCCCTTAAAACTCTTTCCTCCTGAAAAAAAATATTCTGCATGTATGGCTGCACAATTTCTACTTATTTCTATTAAATTTGCTCCCACCATTTCCTAAAGATCCCTCTTTCAGTTATTTTCTCTCCTTTATGATATTCAATACTTTGAATACAGTTGTTTTAGACTTTGATTTCCATTTCCTAGTAATTGCTTTTTTGGCAGCTTACAGAATTAAACTTAACAAGGCCTTACTACATCTATACAATTCAGATCGCTTGTCCCAGCTCGAAAGAATCACTTCCTTAGCTGCAGCCATTTGTTCCCCAATATTTTGAAGGAGTACTCTCTGTAGGGAATTTTTATAATCTGCCAACTCATTACATTTCCAAAACATTTACTCCCAGTTACCTCCTTTTTCCCAATCACACGTCCAACATTTGCCATCTACCAGAGGAAAAAATATCTAAAATCTGCTTGGGGATAAAAATACCCATGCAAATGCTTCCCAGCAAAAAATCAAAGACCTTCTGGACCTTGTAGTATACTTTGGAGGCATACACATGTATTCCCACTGTTCCTTTGTAAACTGCATTTCTGGCTTCTCTCCCCAATCTTTTCTCATTTCCTCTGATTCTTATAGTTACTGTGCACTGCTCCATATGTCTTACTAATTATCCCTTTTTTATCAGCAGCTCTGATCTAGATTCAACTAAAAACTTTACCAGAGCAGGTCTTTCACTCAGAATTTCCCTGTCCCTTTATCTTTGCCTGTACTCAGAATATCAATCCCTGGTAGAGAAGGCAGTCTCTAGCCAGCAGTTGAAATGTCTTCTTGGCTTCATCCCACTCTATTACCTTTTCCTCTCCAGTTACTCGCTCCCAATACCTTGGTTCCTTTGCCAGTTTTTTGTAAATTCCATCCCTCTATTGCCTGTTTTTTCTACCCCTAATTGCAGTCATTCCTATTGGCAAAATCTCTTGGTTTAGTTCTTGAAATACTTTGTTACTTTATGAATATAATATGCTGTATGGTTGTTGTTATTCTCCTTAAGGATCTGCATCCAAAATCCTACTTTCTCTGGTTCTTGAACTTCTCTGCTTCATTATCATCCCTTTCCAATTTGAAATAGAACTTTCTGCATCCATTATATATACACACACACAAACGTTAACTGCATGGTTCTAAAATATCCCTTCAAATCAGATAATCCCAAACCACCTTGACCTGTTGAAAGGATCAACCTGTCACACTAACTCTTACCATCTTCCCCTCCCAAATAGTCCATCTCTCCTAGGTTAATAAAAATACACCTTACCTGTATATAAAACTAAAGGGAGTAAAATATTTCACTTCTTGTTTCTTACTATCTATATCCATAAGCAAAAGCTTCCATTTTCTCAGTTTTTGTATTATCTTTTGTTTACTCTCTTCCCACATATCCTTCCTGCCATAACATTTTTAATTCGTACTCCTAAATGTTTCATCTTATCGTGTCCTCATAAATATGGGTATTGCTGAATCAATTTGTGTGTAGGTACATAATTTATGGCTACAGCCTTTGTTTTATCTTCATTAATTTTATATACCGAAAAAAATTGAGATGGTCTCAAAATGTTAAATAAGAAGTTATGTACTCACCATAACGTTCCATGTTAGTTGTCTTCTTCTCGCCTTCTTTCGTGCTGGATGGGTTCGGAGCCAAACCTCGGCTCTGACTCGGCCTAATACTAAAGCTCGAGAGCGATTTTTACCGGCTCGAGGCTAACCTATTGTCCCATAATGCTAGGCGTCATATACCCAGATCTCGTTTGATAGCTAACACTATGGACAAAACATGTCCCACCACAAGGAAGGATAAATCAATGAACTCTATACAACTATGAGCCCCACAGCCTGTTTTTCACCAGGGCTACCAAAAAGGGGACAAGAGTTCTAGGTGAAGGGGTAATCCTGGTGACAAAGAATGTCTCACCCAATACTCTAGGTCTTTCCAGGCTAGGGGGATGGAGGGTGGGACGCAAGAAAGAAGGCGAGAAGAAGAGGAGCTCTCTGATCATGTAGCCCAGGCTGGTATGACCCTGACCTTGAGCAGCATCTTACCCTCACCTAGAATGATGCCACAGTACAACGACAAAATGATCGATTTTAACAATTGGCTAAAATTTTGGTGTCATTCAAAGGGGATCCAGTGTCTGTCAGCCTGGGATGACATGCTCAACAAGCCACGTTGCTTCGCTAGGGACGGCTTGCACCTGTCACCACTGGGCTTTCAGATATTGGCAAAGGCTCTTGCCACCCCCATAGTGCCTTTTTTAGGCAAAGCTCAAAAGTCAAACCCACCCCTATAGACAGCACAAGGAACAAGAAACTAAGGGTAATACTGCTAAACGCCAGAAGTCTTAACCTCAAGATGCACGCACTTGAAGCTCTCCTCAGTATGGAGAACATCGATATCTGTGCAGTGACAGAAACCTGGTTCAAGGCTCCAGAGAGCACCCTAGCACTACCAGGCTATACCTCGTATCATGCTTTTCGGCCCCAAAACCCAGACCGAACCACAAAAGGAGGGGGAGTTTCCATATTTATCAAGGATATCCACACCTCCAGGTTAGTGGCATTGCACGAAGTATCGGAGACCATCCATGTGCAACTAACAGTGGGCAAGACTGCTTTTCAGTTTATAGCATCCTACAGACCCACCCTCTCAAAGTCAGGAATCCCATTCGGCTTTCCTGAAAACATTGCAGAACATGAAGATCTCTCCGAACACCATTATATTGGGCGACTTCAACTACCCAAACATTGACTGGGAGCACTACTCAAGCCCCAGCACCTTAGCCCAAAGATTCCTGGAAATTATAAACTCAAATGCTATGGAACAACTAGTCACCACTCCCACAAGAGGGGACAACATACTAGACCTGATCATTACCAACATGGGGACTCTATGCTCCACACCAGAAGTATATCCCTCATTGGTAAGATCAGACCATAAATTAATTTCACTGGATGTCCACATCCCGACCCCACCCCAGCCCAGAAAACCACAGTGAAAAACTTCTCAAAAGCGAACTTCTCACTTCTCAAAACCAAAGTGAAATCCTTCAAGGCCCCAGGGCCAATGGAAACTACAGCCCAAACTGCAGAATCCTATATAAATGCATTCTACGGACACCTCCAGGAATGCATGGATCATGCTATCCCAAACAAAACCAAGACCCAATCATCCAAAGGCAGGCGTCCAGTCTGATGAACCCCTGCCATAAATAAACTGTACAACAGAAGGAGGAAGCTACTACATGATAGAGCAAAATCCCTAATAGGGAAGGCATCTCTGATCAGTACTAGCAAAAAATTACGATCCCTCATAAAATCTTCCAAGGCCAGCTTCGAGAGAAAAATTGCACAGGACACCAAAGATAATCATAAGGCTTTTTTCAGTTATGTTAGAAACCTGGGATGCAACTCCCAGACTTGTTCTGAGTTGATTCTAAACGACAAAAAATACACTAAACCTACAGACATCGCCAATATCCTGGCAGACAGGTTCAGTGCAAACTCCCCCCCCCCCAAAAGAGCAAGTATCTATCCCGGCAGAGGGCTGCCTCCCAAACATCTCAGATGCTCAGGTGAAGGCTGCCCTCTCCAAAGCAAAAAACACTGCTTCCATGGGACCAGATGGCGTCCCAGGTTGCGTCCTACATGAACTACAAGAGGAACTAATCCCTCAAATCAATAAAACAGCTATACAATCTCAGCCTCACTACAGGATATGTGCCCACAGAATGGCGTACAGCAACAGTGGTCCCACTCCACAAAGGTGGAGCCTCTACGGACCCTGGAAACTATCGCCCCATAAGCCTGACTAGCTTAGTCTGCAAGGCTATGGAGAGGATCATCATGGAGCTCATAAACAAAGACATTGGGGACCTACAGACACTAGATCCTACCCAGTTCAGCTTTGTCAAGGGCATATCCTGCCTTTTGAACCTGGTTGACTTCTTTGAAACAGTCACCAAAGCCATAGATGAAGGGAAGGTAGTCCACACAGCCTATCTGGACCTTGCAAAGGCATTTGACACAATACCCCACTCGGGCATCATAGATAAGCTATCCAGCTTAAATATAAACCCCTATGTCACAAGATGGGTCGCAAACTGGCTCAAAGACAGAACCCACAGAGTGAAAGTTGCTGGAGCCATGTCAGACTCGAAACCGGTCACAAGTGGCGTCCCACAGGGTTCTGTCCTGGGACCACTCTTGTTCGGTATATACTTTTCCGAGGTACAGGCAACGTGGGAGGACTATGGCTCACCAAGTTCGCAGACGACTGCAAACTGGGCCATAATCAACTCTCCAGCTGACACAAACATCCTTCAAAAAGGTCTCACAGAGACAGATAACTGGTGCCAGTGCCATGGTTTAAAGCTAAATGCCAAAAAATGTATAGTCATACTCTTTGGCAAAAACAATGTGCCCACAAATTACCACATAGGCAGAAACCCATTAAGTACAGAGAAAGTTATTAGGGACCTGGGGACCCAAGTTGATAGCAATCTCTCCTTTGAAAACCACATTGCCAAAGTGGTTAGAAAGACCTTCTACATAGCCCACCTCATCACGAAGGGTTTCACATCTAGATCAAGAGAGGTAATCGTGCCTTTATTCATCCCTCATCAGGCCCATCATAGAATACAATGCCCCTTTTGGGATGTACCTTACCAGACACCTGCAGCAATTAGAAAGACCCCAAAAGTATCTCACCAAGAGGATCAAGGGTCTCAAACAGATGCCATATGCTGCTCGGTTAAAAAAACTCCAGCTCTACTCAGTTGCATACCGCCTACTTCGAGGCGATCTATGCCTGACATACAAAGCTATGTCAAATCCGGAATTAATGGACATGCTCCACCTCAGTAAATCTAAATCCCTTAGAGCCACACGCTCGAGGGACTTGAACCTCAGCAAAGAAATAAATAGAACTTGCTGGAGGGACAGGTTCATAACCCAGAGGCTCCCTTCACTCTGGAATAGAATTCCAGTTCATGTGAGGCAGAGCACCTCACTGAAACTCTTCAAGAAGAATCTCGATAAGTGGATGGGGGATCGTAGGTTTGTCCCAGGGATTACTCCCGTGTCACTATTAGACAGAGACACAGTAAACTAAACCTTAAAAAGGGCACAGTACACTCAAATCAAGGGGTGGCGTAAGCCATACAGAATCGGGCTCGGCTTATAATTGTCCCAAGGTAGATAGCCTAGTATGAACCTATGAACCTAAGACAACTAACATGGAACGTTATGGTGAGTACATAACTTCTTAATGTTAAGTTGTCAATCTCGCCTTCATTCTTGCTGGATGGGACAGCGTCCCTAGCACCTTAGTCCTGGGTGGCTCAATGGAACAGACTCTTGAGTACAGTGGAACCAAAATCAGCACGATTTCTGGAGGCAATATCCAGTTTGTAATGAGAAATAAAGGTATGAGGGGAGGCCCATGTGGCCGCTGCACAAATAGAATCCATAGGTAACCTCACTTGAAAAGCAACTGAGGAAGCTAATGCTCTAGTTGAATGAGCTCTAGGTTTGGTAGGGAGCTCCTTATGCCTCAATTGATATATTAAAGTGATAAGAGAGATCAACCATCTGGACAAGGTCACTTTAGAAACTGGAAGGCCTTGCTTCCCTTCTGCGTAAGATAAGAAGAGTTGCTCTGATTTTCTCGTTAGTTTATTTCTATCCAGATAGAAGCGTAGCTGCCAGTGAACGTCCAAGCAATGTAATCTTCTCTCAGCTCTGTCAGTGTAATTTGGAAAGAAAACTGGGAGATCAATGGTCTGATTGAGATTTTTTTCAGATAGAACCTTAGGTAAAAAGGATGGATTAGTCCTAAGAGCCACTCTATCTTTGTGAAAAACAAGATAAGGGGGGCGCACAGATAGTGCTTGTAGTTCCGAAACCCTTCTCGCTGAGGTAATAGCTACCAGGAAAAGTGTTTTCCAGGAGAGCAGTTTTAATGAGCAGGAGGCAGCATGCTCAAAAGGAGGCAGAATTAATGATGACAGTACCAAATTTAGATCCCACGGTGGAGGAGGGTCTTTGACTGGGGGCCTAAGTAATAGGGTACCCTTCAGAAAAGCTTTGCAGAGCTTGTGGGACATAATGCTGGATTCTGACAAGCCAACGTGGAAATTTGCAATAGCCGCCAGCTGGACTTTGATAGTGGCTGAAGAGGAGCCTTTTTGGAAAAGTTCCGCTAAAAAATCTAGAACTGTTTGGACAGGAGCAGTGAAGGGGTCGACTTGATTTTTCCTTGCCCAAATAGAGAAACGTTTCCATTTACTAGTGTACGTCCATCTGGTGTTAGACTTGTGAGAGGCAAGAATAATCTCACGTACTGACTGAGAGATTAAGGGAAGCCTGGCTAGGGTTGAAAGTGGAGCAACCAAGCTGTGTGGTTGAGAGACGAAAGGGATTGGTGCAGCCTGCCCGACTGATGGGTCCAGATGCCAGGGCTGCTCCAGTAGGTGACATTGTAGAAACGGAAACCAGACTTGTCGGGGCCAGTAAGGGGCAATGAGGATCATCCTGGATCTCAAGGCAGTTGCTTTCTGGACTAAGTGAGTGATTAAGGGAAAAGGGGGGAAAGCATAAAGGAGACCCCAGGGCCAATCGTGGACTAGAGCGTCTCTGGAAGAGAGGCCCAGAAGAGGAAAGAGGCTGAAGAAGTCCTGACACTTGCTGTTTTGCGGGGTTGCGAAAAGGTCGCAGCAAGGCTGACCCCACTTTCTGAATATTTGATCCACTACTAGTTGGTTGAGAGACCACTCATAGGGCATGAGAATGTCCCTGCTCAGCCTGTCTACTATGACATTGGACTTTCCGGGAATGTGTTTTACTACCAGAAACCGGTGAGAAGAGATCACCCATTGCCAGAGTCTGAGCGCTTCCCGACAAAGAGGATAGGACCTGGTTCCGCCCTGTTTGTTGATGTACCATACTACGGACATATTGTCTGTCTGAATCGCAATCGTCCTGGTGGGAAGAGAGTTCTGGAGGGCCTGCAACGCCAACAGCACCGCTCTCATCTCCAAGACATTGATGTGCAAGTGGCACTCGAACGGTTGCCATGTGCCCTGGACTGTCCTGCCCTGAAAATGCCTCCCCACCCGATCAGGGAGGCATCCGTTGTCACGGTGGCAACCGGAGGGGGAAGAACAACCGGTCTGCCTTGAAGCACCTGAGGTGAGACCATCCACCAAGCTAGGTGTCGTTTGCATGATCGAGTGATGAGAATATTGTGCGACATGGGACGCTGCTGAAAGGACCATTGGGAAAAAAGCATCCACTGTAGTATCCGCATATGAAAGCGAGCTAGGGGGAGTAAGGTGATTGTTGCAGCCATTAGACCCAGCGTTTTCAGTACAAGCCTGGCTTGGATTCTGTCCTCCTGTAGTAGGATTTGAACGTGACTGCGAATGTCTAACACTCTTTGTGTAGGTAGTTTTGCTGACAACTCCACCGTGTTTAACATGGCGCCTATGAAGGTAATATGCTGACAAGGCGACAAGGCAGACTTTTCGAAATTTATGGAGATGCCTAGCGCTTTGCACGTTTGTACAGCGTAATCCCTGGCTTGAAGTAACTGGTGCCTGGTGGTGGCAGTAAGGAGCCAGTCGTCCAAATATGGAAACACCTGGAATCCTCGACGTCTCAGGTGAGCCGCAACCACTGCCATGCATTTGGTAAACACCCTGGGGGCTGTGGTGAGGCCAAAGGGCAGGGCTCTGAATTGATAATGACTGTCTCCCAGCCGGAAGCAGAGAAACCTCCTGTAGCGCCTGTTCACTTTGATATGGTAGTACGCATCCTGAAGGTCTGTAGAGCACATCCAATTGTCCTGACCCAAAAAGGGAAGAATGGACTGTAGCGTGACCATCCGGAATTTTGTTCTTTGAACCGATTTGTTCAGTCTGCTGAGATCCAAAACATGTCTCCAGTCCCCTGTCTTTTTTGGTACTAAAAAGAATTTGGAGTAGATTCCGGACCCTTGTTGGTCTGCTGGGACTGGCTGGATGGCTCTTTTTAAAAGCAGCTTTGAAATTTCTAGTGCTGTTTAGTCTCTCAGACCGGGTGGAACGTCTGGAAAAGGCCCTTTTGGTTGATGTGGGGTGTGGATAAAGGGGATATTGTAACCCTCGGATATGATCGACCATACCCATCTGTCTTGTGTAAGAGAGCGCCAGGCTTTTGGGTACAGCGAAAGTCTTCCCCCGACTGCCTCCGAAGGTGGACAGTCGGGCAGCTCCTCAGGGGTGCTGAAAGGGTTTGTCAGAGAACGATTCTCTGCTACCCTGATTCTGCGGACCCCCCCTACCCCTAGGGCGGCGTCTGTTTTTGTTCCCTCCTCTGCCTCTGGAGAGAAGCTCACCACGTGCATCCGGTAGAACTCCTTGAGGTTTGCAGAACCACATTTTCCCGCCCCTTTTGACCCTTAGGGTATGATCTAGAAGGGGCGGAAAAATGGACTCCCACGGTAGAGAGAGTCTTGCCTTCTTGTTCGCACCTGGTTAAGGTATCCTTCACTTGAGGTCCAAAAAGAGCAGAACCAAAGGGGGTGTTAGTGAAGGATGCCTTGAAGGGGTCAAAAAAATTGCAGAGCCGCATCCAGGCGTGTCTCCTTAGAGCAACACCCGTACCTGCGGCTCTACTCGCTCCATCGGCTGCATAAGAGATGAGCCGCATGGAAGAGTTAACGATAGAGTTCAGGGTCCCCAGCTGGGAGTTGATCTTTTCCTGAGACCCCACAGCTGCTGGGTCCTGCAATGTTTCACCCAGTTCCTTGAGAAGGTCTCTCTGAAGTCGGGTGAAATGGCATAAATAGTTCGGCGACCGCATGGCAAAGGTCGCTGAAGAAAACATCCGCTTGCCGTACCTATCCATAGTCCTAGATTCCTTATTAGGAGGATGGACAGGTACTGAAGGGTCAGCCAACTCCTTCTTAGTGGCTGCCGCCACCACCATGGCATCCACGGGGACACCCTTAGAGAAAAACTGTTTGTCTGTCGGGGCAGTAATAAATTTAGTGGGCCTTCGGGGAGTTGGTTCCATAGTATCCGGAGCCGTCCATGCCTTCTGAGCCACCACCTCCATAAGTGGGCCGAAAGGCGGGGACACCCAGGAGGTGGAAGGGCGAGAACCGAACGCATCCAGGTACACTGACTCATCTTCGGATGGGTTAAGGGCAGACCAGTTCCCCCCTCTGTTTGAGGATCTCTAAGATGTCAGAAAAGGAGACATCCTCAGAGGGGGACCTTGGGGACCCTTCCGAATCATCCAGGTCGGTGTCAGATGTCACTGACTCAGGAGAGTCAACATGTTTCCTCTTACATGTCCTCTTCCGCGGGGGCTCCCCTGAAGGATCAGGGGAGGCCTCGGAAGAGAAGAAAGGCCCAATGGGGCAGCCTGGAGTGTCGGTTCTCCTCGCTTGGGGTCGGGAGGGTAGGTAGGGGCCGAAGCAGGCACCGTAGAAGGAGGGGCCGAGGAGGCCGACCGTGACGCCGGTATTGGAGCCAGCACGCTCCTCATGACCTCAAAGGCGCCCCTGTCAGGCAGGGAAGAAGGACCCAACTCCGAGGAGATGAGAGCTCGCCCCGGCACCAAGAGGGACAGCTCCGAGGCCGATGGGGCCGAACTCACCTCCACCGAGGCTCCGAGAGGGAGAGCGGGGTCGGACAAAAGTCCGATGCCACTCGCCCCCTCAGAGCCGACCAGGGAGTCTCGGCGCCCGAATCCCTCCAAGGACGGAGCCAAGGACGGGATCGGAGCCGACGAAGGAACCAACAAAAGAGGGATCGGTTCCGATGCCCCCACAGTACTCACCTCGACGACCTCCAGCTCCGAACTCAGCAGAGTAGTCGGAGGAGGAACTTGAGTGGGTGTAGGGGTAGCCCCTGTCTGTTGAGACGGGCTATGTAGCAACTGGGCCAGTGCCTGCGACTTCAAAAGCCGGCTGACTACCCTCTCGAGGTCATGGTCCGAAAGCCTGGAAGACCTAGAGGAATGAGATCTATGGCTCTGCTCCGACAGAGGAGACTTCGGAGCCGATCTGACCGACTTGAGAGATGGAGACCTGGAGCGCTTTCTGCTTGGGGACGGCTCCGACACTAAAGTCGGAGCTGACTGAGGTCTAGGTGCCTCGGTTCCGGCTGGAACCGACGAGGCAGCAAGAGAACCGCTCGGAGCCGGCTCCGAACATGGAGCAGACGATTTGGCAGGCTTTGGAGGTTTTCCAGTCATGGTCTTAGCCGGAGAACCTTCAGGCTTTAACAAGCCTCTAAGAATGAGTTTATTTCTGCGCTTCTGGAGGACTCTAGGGCTAAAAGCATGGCAGATGGAACAAGAGTCCTGCAGGTGCAGAGGGCCCAAACAATGCACACAAGAAGTGTGACCGTCTGTCAGAGACATCTTCTGACAGCACGAGTCACACTTCTTGAAACCCGATACCTCAGTATCCTTAGACATACTAATGTAAAATTACACTAATATATAATAAAAAATTACAATAAGCAGAAAAGGGGAAACTACCACTAAACAGAGGGACAGAATTCCACACACACACACAGAACAACTAAGGGAAAACTGTACTACTAAGGGGGAGGGTCAGAGGCCCAGAGGCCCAACCACCTTAAGGGTGGAGAAAAAAGGGGGGTTTAGCAACTAAAAGGGGGGAAAACTAGTCGCTAACTTCACTAACACTAAAAAGGTAAAATAGGAAAAAAACTGACAGAAAAACTATCTATAAAGCTATTAATAATAATATACGACCTGGAGCCGGTGAAAAACGCAACCGCGTAGCTGATGCGGCAAACGAGATCTGGGTATAGGACGCCTAGCATTATGGGACATAGGTTAGCCTTGAGCCGGTAAAAATAGCTTTCGAGCTTTAGTATTAGGCCAAGTCGGAGCCGAGGTTCGGGTCCGAACCCATCCAGCAAGAATGAAGGCGAGATTGACAACTTAACATCACTAACTATGTCCTTTTCTGGCTATTTAATATTTTAGGAAACTTTAAAAAGATAGTGATAACGTAAATGAAAATAAAAGCTGCATACATAAATTACACACCAACCAAAGATTTGGTTAGGGAATTCCCAAACTTGTGGGGATATACTTAACCACAAATACTGAGGAATTTTGTTAATGGGTTCATATGTTCATAGGTGTGTACTAGGCTAACAGCCCTGGGTCCTTCACAAGCCTAGCCATAGGATTACCCTGGCATAGTGCCACCCGACCTTAGTTCCCAGTGCCTCTGTCGAGTAGAGCCACTGGAGTTATCCCCGGGGTGAATTTTCCGTTTCCCATCCACTCATCAAGACTTCTCTTGAAGAGGGTCAGCGAGGTGCTCTGCTTGACATGTATGGGAAGTCTGTTCCAAAGCATGGGCAGTCTCTGGGTTATGAACCTGTCCCTCCAGCATGTTCTGTTAATTGTGGTAATGAGGTTGAGGTCTCTGGAGCATGTGGTGCAGAGGGATTGGGATTTCTTTAGAAGTAGCATTTCTAACAGAGCTGGGTCAGACATGGCTTTATAAGTCAAGCAGAGATCACCTCTGAGTAGGCGATATGATACAGAGAATAGTTGGAGTTTTTTGAGTCTGTCCATATAGGACAAATGTTTAAGGCCTAGGATCCTCTTTGTGAGGTACTTTTGCGGTCTCTCCAGTTGTTGCACGTGTCTAGTGAGGTACATGCCAAATGGGGCATTGTACTCGATGACTGGCCTAATGAGGGAAGAGTAGAGGAAGACAATGACCTCTTTCTTCCTGGATGCAAAACCCTTAGTAATGAGATGCGCCACATAGAAGGACTTTCTGACCACAGTGGCAATGTGGTGATCAAAAGAGAGGTTGCTGTCAACCTGTGTTCTAAGATATCTTATAACGCCTTCTGTGTTCAGTGCACTACCATCAATGTGGTAATTCATGGGAACCAGTTTTTCCCAAAGGGGATGAAGACACATTTTTTTGGCATTGAGCATATGGCCACGGTTCTGACACCAGCTGTTGGTCACAGTGAGGCCATTCTGTAGGATGTCAACATCACTTTGGGAGTTAATAATAACTCCCAGCTTGCAATTGTCTGCAAACTTTGTCAGCCAGAGTCCCTTTGTGTTGGTTTTGACTTCAGAGAAGTAGATACCAAACAGGAGAGGACTCAGGACAGAACCCTGTGGGACGCCACTTGTGACTAGTCGGCAGTCTGACTTTCACACTGTGGGTTCTGTGAGCCAATTTGCAACCCACCTAGTGATATAGGGGTTTATGTCAAGCTTAGTGAGTTTTTCTATGATTCCTGAGTGGGGAATGGTATTAAAAGCCTTGGCCAGATCAAGGTAGGCTGCATGAACCACCTTGCCTTCATCCACAGCTCTGGTGATTGACTCAAAGAAGTCGACCAAGTTGAGCAGGCATGATCTACCCTTCACAAAACCAAACTGTGTGAGATCCAGATTTTGGAGATTCCATATATCCTTGTTTATATTAGGTCCATGATGATGAGTTCCATAGCTTTGCATATCAGACTTGTCAAGCTAATGAGGCAATAGTTCCCAAGGTCTGCAGTCGCTCCTCCTTTGTGGAGAGGGATGACTGTAGCAGTGCGCCATTCGGTAGGGACAAAACCTGAGGTGAGGCTGTGATTGAACAAGGCCACTCAGGTGAGGTGCAAATTCACGCAGAATACAACCAGGGACATTGTCAGGTCCCCTAGAAGCTGTATTCTTGGCCTGGGACAGTGCTGTTTTAACCTGTGCAGCAGTAATACTGGGTGCCTGGCAATCTGCTGGTATTGTGGTTGGTCCTTTGGGGGGGGGGGGGTTAGACAGGAGTAAAGTTGGCACTGAATCTGTCAGCCAGTATACTGGCAATAATTGCTGGCTTGGTACAGGAGTTACCATATTGTGCAGCAGCTCAGAGCAAATCTGAGTATTGCCGTGGAGATTCTTTATGCAACTATAGAAGGCCTTTTGGTTGTCTTTACTATCTGCTGCAATTCTGTTTTGATAGCTAGCTTTAGAGGATTTGATGAAGGATCTCAACTTTTTGTTGAGTCTGATAAGGCAGTTTTTCCAGTCTTGGGACTTCACCTTATTCTGCATCAGTTTCCTCCTTCTGTTATAGAGTTTGTTTATGGCAGAGGACCACCAGACTGGCTTCCTTTTTTTGGAGGAGAGCATCTTGGTTCTATTGGGTATGGTGAAATCCATGCATTTGTGTACATGTTCGTACAGTGCATTGGTGTATGATTCTGCGGTCATGCAACTATTGTCCATTTGCATGGGTGCCATGAAGTTAGCCACCTCTGTTTTTAGGAGCAAAAAGTTAGCTTTGGAGAAGTTTTTCATGGTGGTTACCTTTGCAGGGGGTGGGAGGGATGTGGATTTCCAAGGTGATTAGTTTGTGGTCGGATCTAACCAGGGAGGAGCTGACTATTGGTGTAGAGCAATGGTTTCCCATGTTAGTAATGACCAGGTCAAGAATGTTGCTACCTCTAGTGGGGGGTTAAGAACGAGGTGGTCCAGGGCATTGGAATTAATGAACTCCAGGAAACATTGGGCAAGTGTATTGGTACACGAGTAGTTTTCCCAGTTAATGGAGGGGTAGTTGAAGTCGCCTAGTAAGAGAGTATTAGGTTGGACCCTAATATTCTACAGGGTGCTTAGGAATGTGGAGTGCGAGTCTTGGGGCATGGTTGGGGACCTACAGCAGGCTACGACCTGAAAAAGAAGTTATGTTCTTACCATAACATTCCATGTGGAGTGTTTACCTCGCCTTTGTTTTTACACACTGGTTCGGAGCCGATCCTCGGCTCCGAGTCGGCCGCATAGCAAAGCTCTGCATCTAAGAGAAGCTCGAGACCAGGCTATATCCCACAATCCTCCCTGCCATTACTCAAATCTAGTTTGCAAGCAAACCAGAAAAAAAACAATAACCCTGAGGTATCCAGGCTACAAACTGCTACAAATGAAAACATTCAAAGACACCATCTCACTGACAACCAACTAGGGGTAAAGAAAGATACCCGGAATAGGTAAGACATGTGGACCAGACTCTAGTCCTACTCGTTCTTCCAAACCGTGAGGGAGGGGAAAAAAGGGGGGGGGATGTAAAAACAAAGGCGAGATGAACACTCCACATGGAACGTTATGGTAAGAACATAACTTCTTTATGTGAGAGTGTTCAATCTCGCCATTTGTTTTTACACACGGGTAGCGTCCCTAGCTCCGTCACCCTGAGTGACTCATGGAAGAACGTTCCTGAGCACAGTGGAACCAAAGGATGTCCTGTCTTTGGAGGCTTTGTCAACCCTATAATGAGTGATGAAAGTATGTGGTTTAGACCATGTGGCTGCTGCACAAATCGTGTCCAAAGGCAGGCGAGCTGCATGAGCCAAGGAAGTGGAGACGGACCTAGTAGAATGGCCTTTTGGTTTGGTGGGTAAGGCCTGGTTTGACTTAGAATACACAAAGGCTAAGCAATCAGTAAGCCATTTAGAAAGAGTGCGTTTTGTAACTGCCATGCCCTTTACATTATCGGAAAACGCAACAAAAAGTTGATCTGTTTTTCTGTAGTCTTTAGTCCTGTCTAAATAAAATCTGAGTTGCCTGTGGACATCTAACTTGTGCAACATATATTCCAGCTTACTGGTATGGTTTTTAAAGAAAGTGGGGAGTTCAATGGATTGATTAATATTTATGACAGAGCATACTTTGGGAAGGAAGGACGGATTTGTTCGTAAAGAAACTCTATCTGGGTGAAAATTTAAGTAAGGAGGTTTAATGGACAGTGCTTGCAGCTCTGAAACTCTCCGAGCTGAAGTAACCGCTACAAGAAAGAGAGTCTTCCAAGACAGAAATTTCAGGGGGCAAGAAGAAGCTGGTTCGAAAGGTGGTAACATTAGTTGTGACAACAACAAATTTAAATTCCATGGGAATAAAGGATCCCTGACAGGAGGTCGAAGATGGAAGGAACCTTTCATAAAAGCTTTACAAAGCCTGTGGGACATGATAGAAGAACCATTCTCACCAACATGAAAGTTGGATATGGCAGCTAACTGCACTCTTAATGTGGAAGTAGAGGCCCCTTCATGGAAAAGGATGGAAAGAAATTCTAGGATTTTATGTAAAGGAGCAACCAAGGGGTCCAAGTGTTGATTAGATGCCGAGTACACAAAGCGTTTCCACTTACTGTTGTAAAGTTTTGTGGTGGAAGCCTTATGAGAGGCAACCAAAATGCGCTGCACTGCCGGAGAAAGAAGATCAGACCTGGCTAGGCGGGGAAGTGGAGCAGCCAAGCTGCTAGTTTGAGGGATAGAAGAGACGGGTGAAGAACTCCCGACGAATGAGTCAGTAGATCTGGTACTGGGTCCAGGATCCAAGGTTCCTCTGTTAGATGAGCTCGAAGAAAGGGGAACCATATCTGTCGAGGCCAGAATGGGGCTATGAGTATAATTGTCCTTTCCAGGTTCATGGCTTTCTGGAGAAATCTGGGAATCAAGGGGATAGGTGGGAATGCATATAGGAGACCCGGGGGCCAATCGTGTATCAGTGCGTCCCTGGGGACATCCCCAGGAGGGGGTAGAAGGGCAAAATAGCTTCTGCATTTGGCATTCATCGGAGAGGCGAATAGATCGCAGCAAGGCTGGCCCCATTTGCAGAAAATTCTCTCCACCACTTGTAGTTTGAGGGACCACTCGTGAGGTAACAGGATGGCTCTGCTCAACCTGTCCGCAATGACGTTGGATGACCCCGGGATGTGCGTTGCTATCAGAAAGCGACCCGTGGACTCTGCCCATTGCCAAATTCTCATGGCCTCTCTGCATAATGGGTAAGATTTGGTTCCCCCTTGTTTATGTACCAGACTACAGACATGTTGTCTGTCTGAACTGCTACGGTCCCTAGAGGTAGGAGGGTTTGAAAGTGTTGCAACGCTAGGAACACCGCCCTCATTTCTAGAACATTTATGTGCAGGTTGTACTCGATGTCGGACCATTCCCCTTGGACTGTTCTTCCCTGAAAAAGTCCCCCCCACCCTATCAGGGAAGCGTCTGTGGTTATAGTGGCTGTCGGATTTGGTAGAACAAATGGACGACCCATAGTGAGGTCCTGGCTGGACACCCACCATGAGAGGTCCCATTTGCAGGAATCCGTTATCAGGATCTCGTACTTTAGGGGTAACTGTTGGAATGACCACTGCGTGAACAGTAGCCATTGGAGGAGTCTCATGTGCAGCCTTCCCATGGGAATCGCAATCAGGGACGCTGCCATGAGACCCAAAACTTTCAACACCAATTTGGCCGGGGCTTTCCTGCATTGCAGCAGAAGAAGAACCTGTTCCTTGAGGGATGAAGCCCTTACTTGAGGGAGCTTTACTAATGTTAAACAGGTATCTAGGTCCGCTCCGATAAATGAAATATGCTGTGAGGGCAATAAGACAGATTTTTTGAAGTTTATGGAAATCCCTAGGTGGGAACAAAGGTTGACTGTATAGTTTCTTGCTTGTATGAGGAGATGCTCGGTGGTGGCGGTGAGGAGCCAGTCGTCCAGATAGGGAAACACCCGGAATCCTAGACATCTCAAGCGAGATGCTACCACTGCCATGCATTTGGTGAATACCCTGGGGGCTGAGGTGAGCCCAAAGGGCAGGGCTCGAAATTGAAAATGACTGACTCCCAGCCGGAAGCGCAGGTGATCTCTGGACGGTCTGGCCATCTTGATGTGGTAGTACGCATCCTTGAGATCTATTGAGCACATCCAGTCGTCCTTCTGTAAAAATGGAAGGATCAATTGAAGCGTGACCATCCGGAACTTTTCCTTCTTTACGAAGGTATTGAGATTGCTGAGATCCAAAATGGGTCTCCAGTCCCGTCTTTTTTGGAACTAAAAAGAACCTTGAGTAAGTTCCGGATCCTTTTTGGTCCGCCGGGACTGGCTGAATGACTCTTTTTGAGCAGCTTTGAAATTTCTATTGCTGCTTGGCCTTGCAGACGGGGTGGCACATCTGGAGACCTTCTGTGTTGGGGTGGAGTTGACATAAAGGGTATTTTGTATCCTCTGGTTACAATGCTTTTTAACCAGGAGTCTGAGGTGAGAGTTTGCCAGGCCTGTGGGTATAAAGCCAAGCGACCCCCGACTGCCTCCAGAGCAGGACAGTCGGGCCTCCATTCAGGAGTGTTGGAAAGGCTTACCAGGGATAGTATCCCTGTCGCCTTGGTTCTGCGGACCCCCTCTGCCACCAGGGCGGCGTCTTCCATGTCTGCCCCCCCCTCTGCCTCTGGGGGGGGGGTTCACTCTGTGTGGCCTGGAAAGATCCCAGAGTTCTACGGAACCACATTTTTCCGCCTCGTTGCCCTTTGGGGTACGGTCTGGATGGAACGGAAAAACGGACTCCGACAGCAGACAGAGTCTTTCCTTCTTGCTCACACCGAGTTAATGTCTCTCTCACTTTGGGCCCAAAAAGAGTGGCACCATCAAAGGGGGCGTTGGCGAAAGAAGACTTGAAGGCTTCCACAAAAGAGCACAGCCGCATCCAGGATTGTCTTCGTAGAGCAATCGCTGAAGCTGCGGCCCTACTCGACCCTTCAGCCGCATACGAGATGAGCCTCATGGACGAGTTCACTACGGAGGTAAGGGTGTTAAGTTGTGCTGTCACCTTATCTGAAACAGCAGCATCTGTGTTACCCTGGAGGGTATCTCTCAGCTCCTTGATGAGATCCCTCTGTAGTTGTGTAAAATGTGTCAAATAGTTTAGCGAACGCATGGAAAAAGTCGCTGAACTAAAAACACGCTTCCCGTATCTGTCCATAGTCCTAGAATCCTTATTAGGAGGATGAACAGAAGAGGAAGACTCCGACATCTCCTTTTTAGTGGCTGCTGCCACCACCATAGCGTCAACGGGGACTCCTTTTGTTAGATAAATCTTGTCCTGGGGGGCAGTAATGAACTTACTTGGCTTTCTAGGGACCGGTTCCATTGTGTCCGGTGTCTCCCACGCCCTTCGAGCAATTAATTCCATTAACTCATCGAAGGGCGGAGTAACCCAGGAGGTAGAAGGATGAGCACCAAATGCCTTCAGCAACACTGACTCGTCCTCAGTGGGGGCTAGGGACTGCCAATCACCCCTCTGTTTTAATATCTCCAATATGTCCGCAAATGAGACATCTTCGGAGGGTGATTTTGGGGACCCCTCTGATTCCTCCAAGTCAGTGTCAGACGTTAAAGATTCCTGTGGGGAGTCTAAGTGCCTCCTCTTGCACAATCTTTTCCTCGGGACCTCATCGGAGGGGGATTCCGGTGAGGCCTCAGAGGAACAGGGGGCATCCTCTAGGGATGGCTGAGACAATGGTGCTCCACGCTTTGGATGTGTCGTGGGAACAGAAACAGAGAGCGGCTCCTTAGGGGAGGGAGAAGACGCGTCCGATGTAGCAGTTGTCTGTGTAGACAAAACCTTCCTCATGAGGTCAAAGGCCCCTGAACCTCGGGCCGAGGACTCTCCCGGTTCCGAAGAACATGGAAGAATCTGAGACACGGGGCCCATGGGTCTCGACCCCAAGGACGGAGCCAAGCCGATCTGCGCCGAGGCCCCGAGAGGGAGAGTCGGAACCGAAAGGTCGGTACGACTCTCTGTCACGGAACCAAGGAGAGATCGTCGACTCCGAGACTCACCTATCAGTTCCGATGGAGTCGAGGTAAGTGGTGTCGATCGTGCTATGGATGGTTTCGGCACCGATGGCTCCACTATCATCGGCTCATCCTCTTCCGGCTCCGAAGACTGGATGGGTCTCGAAGGAGGACCTGTTGGAGATAAAGGGAGGCCTTCTAGTTTCGACACCAACTGGGAGGAAACTGCAATCAACCTGGAAAGAGCCGTGTTCTCCATCAGTTTCTGCACGACACGATCCACGTCAGTATCAGAAAGTGGTCTGGAAGAATGGGTCGAAGGAGCCGAAGATGGCACCGACCAAAGAATCGACGGTGGCGGTAGTTCTGACACCAGTTCCAAGACCTGGGGCTCAGTGAGAGACAAACGTTCGACGCTCGGCCCCGAAGTCTGTGGAACCGGCGAACGAACTTTGGAAGATTTACTTGGAGCCGATGACATGGGCTCTGACATCTTCGACCCCTTCGAAGACTTAGAAGCCTGGTCCGACTTGTCCAAGGCTTCTTGAAAAGCAGGCTTAAGAAGCCCCCTATCAATAAGTTTCCTGCGTCTATCTGTCATGACCCTCCCACTGAAGGAATGGCAAATGGAGCAATCCTCTTGCAAGTGGAGAGGGCCAAGACAGTAGACGCAGGAGGTGTGGTTGTCAGTGATGGACATTTTCTGTCCACACTGGCACCTTTTGAACCCACTCTTAACTTTTTCAGACATACTGAAGAAGTGAGGTTAAAAATTAAAAGATAATTAGAAGTTAGAAAGAGGTAGGCCCCAAAGGGAAACCTATAGAAAAGAAACTAACAAAATAACTATAGCCACACACACACACACACACACACACACACACACACTATAGTAAATAAAATACAAGTATTCACAAAAAAACTATAACTTTTAGGACTAACAAGAAGAAAAAAAAGACTATCTTATCTGTCAAAATTCTTAAACTCTGGTCTGAGCTCTCTAACGCGATGTGACCTGTTGCAGCGGCAAACTAGATCTGAGTAATGGCAGGGAGGATTGTGGGATATAGCCTGGTCTCGAGCTTCTCTTAGATGCAGAGCTTTGCTATGCGGCCGACTCGGAGCCGAGGATCGGCTCCGAACCCGTGTGTAAAAACAAACGGCGAGATTGAACACTCTCACATTTGCTGTCTTACCCACTGTTAGCTGCACCTGAAGTATCTCTGATGTGTTATGTTGCACTACCAGTCTGGAGGTGTGTGCATCCTTTATGAATATGGAAACACCACCGCCTTTGCAGCTTCGGTCCAAGTCCTGGGGCCGAAAGGTGTGGAATGAGTTATAGCCTGGTAGTGCAAGGGTACTTTTTGCTGCCTTGAACCAGGTCTCTGTTACAGCACAAATGCTGAGATTTCCAATTTTAAGGAGTGCTTCGAGTGGGTGCATTTTGAGATTTAGACTTCTAGCATTGAGCAGCATGACCCTCAGATTACATTTGTTTGTAGCGGTTATGGTGGTAATTTGGTCTTTGGAACACCGACTAAAAAAGGCACTAGAGAGGCTGCAAGAGCCTTGGCCAGTATCCGGAAGCCCAGGGATGACGGCTGCAGGCCATCTCTGGCAAAGCATCGAGGTCTGTCAATCATGTCATCCCAGGCAGACAGATACTGGATCCCATTAGAATGACACCTAGAAACTTAGATAATTGTTGAAATCAGTCATTTCCTGCTTGTACTGTGGTATCATTCTGGGTGATGGTAGGATGCTGCTCAGGGCTTGGGTCATACCCGGCTGGGCTACATAATCAGAGAGCACCTCCAGGTCTCTTTTCATGTAGTCCACGGAGTTGCGTCTCAGGTCATTCACACCCACATGTACAATGACAGAGTCATATTTGTACCTGTTGTTGAGCGACCTGAGTGCATGCATTATGTGGCGGATCCTGGCACCTGACAGGCAGCTCACTGTTACTTTGTCCTTATTCAGCCTAATGAGTGGGACATAAGTGTGCCTCACTATCGAGTCACCTATGACTAGTGTGTTGGGCACACTGTTTTGCCTTGGGAGCTTTGGTTGACTGGCACATTGTTTAGGAGAGTTATCTGTCTTGTGCTTTGTGTTGCATTGGTCTAGTGCGTTTCTGCCTTCCAGGTTTCTACTGCTTGGGTAGATTTTTATTGAGAGCCTCCATGATGGTGGGTGTGTGGTTTGTGTTTTTATGTGAAGGCATTGCTGGTGTGTGTTATGGAGGGTTGTGTGTTCCATGTGGTGTGGTGGAAGTGTAGACCTTCTCCTCTTGACCAACTATTCCGGTCCTGGCTGGAGAGTGCATTCTGGTCATGGCTGGAGAGTGCGTGGCTTCCAATTTGGATATACAAGTGCATCTCTCACAAGTCTGAGTGTTGGAAAGTAAGAGGAGAGGGTTGTTGGTGTATATGAGGCAGTTGCTACACTGCCTCAGGAAGCCCAAGTTCACCAAGTTAATATGAGAAAGCACAGGGAACTGACCTTTAGACAAGCCTGGAGGGGTGGGCATTGATAATAAGTACTGGATCTGTTTCCTTGTAGAACGTTTAGTGCTGGTAGCACTTGTGTGCTACAATAATTGCTAAAAGAAGTCTGGTAAAGTGCTAGACTAATAAGGTAGTATAAGTGCAGGAGAGGAGAGAACTAGTAGAGCTAAGGGAAAAATCGAAGAGCAGAATCTGGCACTGCTCAGAAGCTTACAAACAGTTGTGGATACAAGTCTGTATCTGGACAAGACTAGTTACAGGAAAGGCGGGAAACAAACTGTTTCTGTTTCATAAAATGTTCAGAGGACAGTCTGAGGGAGACATTGAAATAAGTCCTTGATAGACCTCCAAGTATGATAAAGAAATAGAAGACAATAAGTGATACAAAACAGAGTGCACAAGCAGCAAAGATACACTGATAGTACCATTGATCCTATATGCATCACAGTCATTTATTTATGATCCAGGGAATAAATTCTGGGGGCAGTTATGTTATATATATGGAGAAGCAAGCATGGGTACAATGGCAAGAAAAATAATTTTACCACCTGAGGAGGGAGCCTACCACTGTCTCATCTGCCTAAGTATTACAGGGCAGTACAATTTAAGCTGATATTTCTTACTCAACATCAGGACTGCAGAGCAAAATGGAAGACCATGATAATGAACAGTCAGGACAAAGTACGCTTCCGCATGGCCTTCAGGGATGGGGGCAAGGGACACTGTTTAGTTTAGACAAAGTGCTACATAACAGAAAGGTGGATATGTTTAAGTTAAGAGATTTGAGATCTGGCAAACAGGAAGGGTTAAGCACCCTCTTGGAATAGATACAAAAGAGTGATAGCAACATGGAGGAAGTAAAACAGGGAAATTTACTATTGGGAAACACAGAGTTCTGAAGAAAGGAAACTTACCTGGGAGGAATTATGGAACAAAATTCATGTAACAGAGTAAGAGGCATTGTCATTTAGGGGATTTATGAAATATGGAGGAAACATGAAGATAACTGGGGGAAAGAGCCTAGAAAGACCAGAATTAGTGAAGTTATGGATAGGATTAAGGGTAAATAAGGAAGGCACTAAAGCTCTGATGAGTAAGGTATCTAAAACTCTTGAATGACAGGTAAAGAAATGGAGGATGGCACAAACGTGACAGGATAAGGTACAGAACGAGATGACAGAAAAAGTACCAGTCCAGATTTTCACAGCCCCAAAAACGATCACCAAGTCTTCAAAGTTCAGAATCTTTGCATGGAAGTGTCTACATTAAGTATTTTATATGTCAGACAGACCGCATAAAATGTTTCCAGAAGTTAGTGCTTATTGTAGAAATGTCAGCAAAACAGGAAAGGGGATTAGAGTCATTTTTTGGGAATGTGAAATATCGGAAGACTACAAAAGGGATTTGGGTCAATTATTTAAGGAAACACTGGGGACAAAGTGGCAGCCGAAACAGTAGCTTTCTAGGTAAAGTGGATAGAGGCAAGAGGAATAAGTGGGCATGTGTGGGCACTTACTACACTACTACTGACAGTAGCAAAAAAAGGAATTACCAGGAAATGGGAAAGAAGTGAGGAACCAACATTAGAAGAAGTAATTATGTTACTGGAGGAGCAAAAACATACAGAGATAGTATGAAATACAGAAGTAGTAAATATTATGAAAGAAAATGGGACCATTGGAATTTGGTGAGAAACAGAAATATGGACAATGACAAGGACAACAACTGAAAACCAGCAAGGAGAAATAGCATCAGTGGAATAAAGAGAAACAAAACTGACCATTGACTAGGGTGAAATGAAGGATCAAGAGGGAACAATTGCCTTGGAAAGGCTGAAGATGAGTTGGGGAGCAAAATGTTGGAACTCCTGGCTAGTCTGTGCTCTTTACTATAAGGTAATTGTGGTACAACAGTCTGGAGTGTGTGTGAAGAGCCAGAAAGATAGGAGAGCATTGGTACACCATAAATGGAGACTGCACTAATAATTATACAGTACAAAGTTGTTAATAAAGCAGCACTTAATACATGAAAAATAATATTGAAAACAAGGGAAATAAGGAGATTTTAGGTTAATTATATACTGCAAAGAACTACAGAAGAAGATTATAAAAATGGTGAATACATGGTGCCATTGATCAGAACATGAGTATGTCGCTTGACTGAGTGAGAACATCAGAAAAATGAGCTGACTGAAGATGTAAATGGAGACAGATGGAAACTAGCTGTGCGACTCAAATGCCAGACTCAGAAAGGAAAGGTGACAATGAAATCAAGCTGAATTTCTTGTTAATGGCCTTTAGATATTTGAAGAATATAACATTTTCTAAGCCTGTTTGGCTTTTCTGAACAGCAAACTGGGATGAATGTTTGACAACAGCACTGACATGACAGACTGGCAAGGTCAGCATAACTAAAAAGATGAGAGTGGAAAATTAATAGACTGTAAGTGATAGAGCTGCCTTGACATATTTCTTTCATGAGAGAAGTTTGTAGTGATTATTATGGCCACAAAAAAAGAATGTGCCTTTAAAATTATACTAACAGGTTAAAAGAAATTGATTTAGTTTGGAGTTAATGATAGGCAGTAAACAACAGAAGGAGACAACTTGTGTCTTTGAAGAAGTTGGATTTGTTTTCTTTGACTAGATATATCCAAAGAATCCTTTTAAACAGTTTAAGTTTAATGATTCTACCAAAGATTGAATTCCAACTTGCAGGGTCAGCTCTGGAGAAAAATCTCTCATAGGTATCAAGACTTTAGGTTGTTTTTTGCAACTATAAGGAGTCTGAATTTCAAAAGAAGTAGGAAGTGTTTTTACTCATAAGTTTATTATGAAGTGGGGGGGACAGTCTAGTTCATGTAGAGGTTTGAATGTCAAGTGTATTAAGGAGAAGAAAGGCCCAAGGACCAAAAGGCAGCCTTTGTTATGTGTAGTGCATTGGTGTTCATTTGTATTAGAAAGGTGAATAAATCTAAGTTGTTTGCTTTCTGTAACTTGGAGAAGAGTAGTAGTATGTGTAGAGCAAAGGGAAATAATGGGTAAACTATATTCTAATCTTGGGAGGAATAAGTTTATAGTGATGGAACATCTGACTTTCACTGTCAAAGTTGGACATTTTGAATGATATTTTGATTTCTGCTAATACTTTATTTGGGATTCTTTTTGGATGGTAAAGCTGAGACGTTGGTCAAAAAGTAGGCCAATTTACATTTGCAGTTTTAAAACTTGGAAGTAAAGTACTTTGGGTGTTTTGTATTTTTGGGATGTCCAAAAATATATTTTTTTGAGTATTGCCAATAAATTTGTTAGTACAAATCTAGTTCCATTTTGCAGAGGAATCATCCTGAAGGTCATTTTTGAGACCAAGAGGATTTTGTTAGCTTTTGTAAGGAGAATCTCATCTGCATTGAGAATGCAATGTAATTTAGGGAAGATCACAGATAGGGTTGATGATGGAGACAGAAATTAGAAGAGTACCAAAGGCAAACTTCTTAGGGGTACACCCTTGTATGCAGATCCAGACATGTGTGTGTGTGTGTGTGTGTGTGTGTGTGTGTGTGTGTGTGTGTGTGTGTGTACATACATATAGATATATATATCTATATATATATATATATATACATATATACACATATATATATATATATATATATACATATATATATATATATATATATACATACATACATATATACACACACACATCTATACATATATATATATATATATATATATATATATATATACACACACACAATTATTTATATATATATATATATATATATATATATATATATATATATATATATATATATATATATATATAGTAGGACCAAGTACTGAGTTTTTAAACCACTGAAAGACATCAGAGACCTGAGTCACCATGTCTGTAAAGCAACAGGGAGTGATCCAATGTAAAAAAGGTAGGGAAATAGCCTCAGTTTGCCTTGTTCCATACTGGTGAGGTTACAGTCAGTTAGGGCGCAAGCAGCAGTGATAATGTAATCAGTCCAAAAACCAAGTTGCCTGCTCTTTAGAATATTATATTTTCCATTGTATTTGACAGTTTGATCATAAATGATTTTGTCAAGAGGCTAGGAATAGGACAAGAATCATATGCCTATTAGAGTGTGGGTGTTTTAGTTAAAGGAAGGATCAGTGCATATGTGAAGCTACAGGGGAAGTGTTTTGATTAGAGAATTAAGTTGAATATATAGGTGACAGGCTTACAAAGTAGTGTGCTACAGAGGCTGATAAGGCCAGAATGAATGTTGTGGAAAATTGGCAACAGATGCACTTATCATTTAGGTGACTGTGTACTTCTGTTTTGGTAATGGCTTCAACGTGAAATGGGGGACACTGGATGATGCAAGATTTTTAGAGCCTTCCATAATTTCCTAGGATACCCTATACTAGCTTTTTTGGAGATTTCTGCAATAGCCAGCTTTAACTTGATTTGTGGATAGTCTAGTTTCTTTAAGTTTACAGTAAGCAGTAAATTTACTGGTGTGACAAGTGTTAGCTTTCCAATCTGACCAAGATCTGTCTCTTGAGTTTAATAAATTGCTTGACATTGTCTGTTATGCAAGGATTATGTATGCCCCTTTTTCTGACTTTTTTGATTGGGCATAGCCTTTCTTGTACATAGGGTAGGAAAGCTGTACTATGCGGAGAGAGCCAAGACAAGTTCTGTGCAGTTGTAAAATAGATCAGTTCAGAGAGCAGCAGGACGAGAGAGAAGTCTGGGATACTCTTAGAAAAATTATTTCAGGAAGAATTTTTTCAGAAGTTGCTCAGAGAGTTGGAAGTACCAGAAGGTGACATAGTTTGTTTAGTATATTAGTGACTAAAATGTCAAGGAAAGTAGAGTTTGAGGAAGAAATATTAGGCCTGGTCCCTTTAGTGACCATTCTTGTTAGGTTGTGTTTTATAAGGTGCTTACCAGTTAAAATGTAAGTTTCCTACAATTATAAATGCATGATTCTTTAGCATGTAGTAGGATCTAGCTTAGAGAAGTTTCAATAAGAGCATTGAAAGAAGGGGGAGAGATGTGGACAAAAGTGCAGGTGATCTGGCATGATCACACAGCAATACCTGACAGTTTGTGTCATTAAAAAGTGAGTTATTTTACACTATCAAATAAGAAGACAGAATGGCTTTATTTTTGGCTACTAATACGGCAACAGCTCCATGAAGTTCGCAGGGCCTGCTATCTGAGAAGACAGCATGACTAGAATTGAAATATGTAGTTATGTGAGAGGAGTGTTTCAGCCAGTGTTCTAACACAGAAATCAATTTAGCAGGTTGCCAAGAAAAACAGATTTGCAATTGTGGTAAACTGCTGTTGATACTGCCAATGATTATGTAATTTAGGGTCAGGTTTTTGTGAAAAGAGGTTGGAGCTGCTGGGAGAAGAGGAGGGTCAAGGCTGAGATGTACATCACAAGCTGGTAATAAAAGTAAACAGGTTCATAGGTTCATAGGTTCATACTAGGCTATCTGCCCGAGGGCATTTACAAGCCTAGCCCATAGTTTTGTGGCTTTCGCCACCCCTTTAGTATGGGGAACTATACCCATTATTTTGCTGTGCCTCTGTTGAGCAGTGACACTGAGGTAATCCCTGGGGTATATCTGCGATCTCCCATCCATTGGTCAAGATTTCTCTTGAACAAGGCCAGCGAGGTGCTCTGCCTCACATATACCGGGATTTTATTCCACAGCATAGGGAGTCTTTGGGTGATGAATCTATCCCTCCAGCACGTCCTATTAATAGCCGTGTCGAGGTTTAAGTCTCCCGCCCTTGTGGCTCTGACGGATCTAGATTTTTTGAGGTGAAGCATATTCATCAAATCTGGGTTTGACATGGCCTTGTATGTTAGGCAAAGGTCACCTCTGAGCAAGCGGTAAGCGACTGAATAGAGCTGGAGTTCTTTCAGTCGGGCAGCATAGGACAGATGTTTGAGACCCTTTATCCTTTTGGTGAGGAACTTTTGTGGCCTCTCCAGCTGCTGCAAGTGTCGGGTCAGATACATTCCGAATGGGGCATTGTACTCAATCACTGGTCTGATGAGTGATGAGTATAGGGAGACTATGACCTCCCTTGATCTAGATGTTCTTACCATAACGTTCCATGTTAGTTGTCTTCTTCTCGCCTTCTTTCTTGCTGGATGGGTTCTGAACCGATCCTCGGCTCCGACTCGGCCTATACTATAGCTCGAGAGCTATTTTTACCGGCTCGAGGCAGCCCTATAATCCACAATACCATGCGCTAACTCCCCAGATCTCGTTTGGAAGCTAAGACATAGTATAAATATAATATAATATCATAATCCTCATTTGCAAGTACGGGCTCCCTGCTAGTAACATTAAGGATACTGGGAAACCGTAACATGTTATATCTCCAGAAATGGAAGGACTCAGAGACCTGAAGTCTATCCAGGCTAGGGGACAGGAGGGAGGGACGCAAGAAAGAAGGCGAGAAGAAGACAACTAACATGGAACGTTATGGTAAGAACATAACTTCTTAATGTTAAGTTGTCATTCTCGCCTTCATTCTTGCTGGATGGGACAGCGTCCCTAGCATCTTAGTCCTGGGTGGCTCAATGGAACAGACTCCTGAGTACGGTGGAACCAAAGTCAGCTCTATTTCTGGAGGCTATATCAAGTTTGTAATGGGCAATAAAGTTATGTTTGGAAGCCCATGTAGCTGCTGCACATATGGCATCTAGTGGTAACCTTGCTTGAAATGCCGTTGATGTTGATAGTGCCCTGGTTGAATGAGCCTTAGGCCTAGACGGAAGCTGCCTGTGTCTCAACTCATACACAAAGGTAATAATAGATGTCAACCATCTGGAAAGAGTAACCTTCGATACCGGAAGCCCTTTCTTTCCTGCAGCATAAGAGAGAAAGAGCTGGTCTGACTTTCTGAGTTGTTTTGTCCTGTCTAGATAATACCGTAATTGGCGATGAACATCTAATGAATGTAATTTCTGTTCAGCCCTGTTAGCATAGTCTGGGAAGAAGACAGGCAAGTCAATGGAGTGGTTTAGATTTGTTTCCAAGGACACTTTCGGTAGGAAGGAAGGGTTTGTTCTGAGAGTTACCCTGTCTTTGTGAAAGACCAAATAAGAGGGACGGACCGACAAAGCTTGAAGTTCCGATACCCTTCTGGCAGATGTTATGGCTACTAAAAACAGAGTTTTCCAAGAAAGAAGCTTGAGGGAGCAAGAAGCTGCAGGTTCAAAGGGAGGCAGAATCAATGAGGTTAGAACTAAATTCAAATCCCATTGTGGAGGTGGATCTTTAACTGAAGGTCTAAGCAAAAAGATGCCCTTGAGGAAGGCTTTACAAAGTTTGTGGGACATAATATTTGCTTCTGAGAGCCCAACATGAAAATTAGCAATGGCCGCTAATTGTACCCTGATAGTGGCCGACGATGACCCTGAATGAAAAAGCTCCGCCAGAAAATCTAGAACCTTATGAATGGGTGCATGAAAAGGATCTAGGGACTTAGTTTGTGCCCAATGCGAAAAACACTTCCATTTACTCGCATACGTCTTCCTAGTATTGGACTTATGGGAAGCTAGAATGATATCACGAACAGGAGGAGAAATAAGGGGAAGCCTGGCTAAGGCTGGAAGTGGAGCAACCAAGCTGTGAGGTTGAGGGAATGAAGAGACTGATGCAGCTTGCCCGTGAGATGGGTCAACAGATCCGGAAGGGGTTCCAGATGCCAAGGCTGTTCCAGTAGGTAACTGTGCAGAAACGGAAACCATACTTGTCGAGGCCAAAACGGGGCAATGAGGATCATTTTGGATCTCAATGCGGTTGCTTTCTGAATTAATTGCGGGCTCAATGGCAAGGGAGGAAAGGCATATAGAAGACCCCGGGGCCAAACGTGAACAAGAGCGTCTCCGGGGGGATGGCCTGGTAGAGGAAAGAGTGTGAAGAAGTCGAGGCACTTGCTGTTTTGAGGAGTTGCGAAAAGATTGCAGCAAGGCTGGCCCCACTTCTGAAATATTCTGTCTGCTACCGCTTGATTTAGAGACCACTCGTGAGGCATGAGGATAGTTCTGCTCAATCTGTCCGCTATGACGTTGGACTTCCCGGGGATGTGCATTGCTATCAGAAACCGTTGAGAGGAAATCGCCCATTGCCAAAGTCTGAGTGCTTCTCGACATAGGGGGTAGGACTTTGTTCCACCCTGCTTGTTTATGTACCACACTACAGACATATTGCCCGTTTGAATTGCTATAGTCCCTGTGGGAAGAGAGCTCTGAAGGGCTTGCAACGTCAAAAGCACCGCCCTCATCTCCAGGACATTTATGTGCAGGTGGCGTTCTGATTGTTGCCATGTGCCCTGGACCATCCTGCCCTGATAATGCCCCCCCACCCACCCGATCAGGGAGGCATCCATTGTCACCGTGGCAACTGGGGGGGGGGAGAACAAAAGGTCTGCCCTGAAAAAGCTGAGGGGAAACCATCCACCAGGAGAGATGATTCTTGCAAGAAGGGGTTATCATAATATTGTGAGTCATTGGTAGCTGTTGAAAGGACCACTGAGAAAACAGCATCCACTGAAGGAGCCTCATGTGGAAGCAGGCTAATGGGAGTAGAAGAATTGCCGCTGCCATGAGGCCTAACACTTTCAATACTAACTTGACTTGAACTCTGTTGGGCTGAAACAGGGACAGAATATTCCGCCTTATGTCTGACACTCTCTGAGGTGGTAATGTTGCAGACATTTCTGTGGTGTTTAATACGGCGCCTATAAAGTTTATACATTGACAAGGCGACAAGGAGGACTTTGCAAAATTTATAGAAATACCTAGACTGTTGCAAAGTTGAATAGTGTAATCCCTTGGCCATTATAAGATGCTGCTTGGTAGTAGCGGAAATGAGCCAGTCGTCTAGATATGGAAACACCTGGAATCCTTTTCGTCTCAGGTGAGCTATGACCACTGCCAAGCATTTGGTGAACACCCGGGGGGCTGTGGTGAGACCAAAGGGCAGGGTTCTGAATTGATAATTACTGGCTCCCAGCCGGAAGCGGAGAAACCTCCTGGAGCGCCTGTGTATCTTTATATGATAGTACGCGTCCTGTAGGTCTAAGGAGCACATCCAGTTGTCTCTGCCCAAAAAGGGTAGAATGGACTGCAGTGGTACCAACCGAAATTTTGTCTTTTGTACAGAGTTGTTCAATCTGCTGAGGTCCAAAATGGGTCTCCAGTCTCCAGTATTTTTTGGTACCAAAAAGAATCTGGAGTAGATTCCGGATCCTAGCTGATCTGCTGGGACTGCCTGGATGACTCTTTTTGTTAACAGCTTTTTTATTTCTAGCTGAGCCTGACCTCTTTGTGCGGGTGGTACGTCTGGTAGGGGTCTTGGCGGTTGTTCCGGAGGGGAAGTGAAGGGAATTTTGTAACCCTCGGATATGATCTTCTGTACCCATGTGTCTTGGGAGAGGGATTGCTAGGCTTCCGGGTACAGAGATAATCTTCCCCCGACTGCCTCCAAAGGCGGACAGTCGGGCAGCTTCTCAGGGATGCTGAAAGGGCTGGTCAGGGAAAGATTCCCTGGAACCCTGGTTCTGTGGACCCCCTCTGCCCCTAGGGCGGCATCTGTTATTATTCCCCCCTCTGCTTCTAGGGGGAAATTCACCACGTGCGGCAGGCGCGACTCCCTGTGGTTTGCAGAACCACATCTTTCCACCTCTCTGTCCCTTAGGATAAGGTCTAGAAGGTGTGGAAAAATGGACTCCCACAGCAGAGAGTGTCTTACCATCTTGCTCGCATCTGGTGAGGGTATTCTTCACCTGAGGTCCAAACAATTCTGAACCATCAAAGGGGGTGTTGGTGAAGGACGCCTTGAAGGGATCGGCAAAGTTACAGAGTCGCATCCAAGCGTGACGTCTCAACGCAACACCTGTGCCAGCGGCCCTACTCGCTCCATCGGCTGCGTAAGAGATAAGCCGCATGGAGGAGTTAACAATGGAGTTCAGGGTGGCCAGTTGGGAGTTTATCTTGTCCTGATACCCCGCAGCAGAAGGATCCTGTACCGTTTCACCCAGCTCTTTGAGCAGGTCTCTCTGAAGGCGGGTGAAATGACATAAATAGTTCAGCGATCGCAAAGCAAAGGTCGCTGAAGCAAATGTCCGCTTGCCGTACCTGTCCATGGTCCTGGACTCTCTGTTAGGAGGATGAACAAGTACAGAAGGATCAGCCAATTCCTTCTTAGTGGCTGCTGCTACCACCATAGCATCAACTGAAATGCCTTTGGTGAGAAAGGACTTGTCCTCTGGTGCAGAAATAAATTTAGAAGGCCTCCTAGGGGTAGGTTCCCTTGAGTCAGGAGCTGCCCACGCCTTTCTAGCCACTACCTCCATTAGTGGGTCGAAAGGGGGAGACACCCAGGAGGTGGAAGGGCGAGATCCAAAAGCGTCAAGGTAAACCGACTCATCCTCGGAAGGTTTGAGAGTGGACCAATTTCCCCTCTGTTTTAGGATCTCTAGGATGTCTGAGAAAGAGACATCCTCAGAGGGGGATCTGGGGGAACCCTCCGACTCATCCAAGTCAGTGTCTGACGTGACAGACTCGGGGGAGTCTATGTGCTTCCTCTTGCACTTTCTTTTCCTAGGGGGTTCCCCTGAAACTTCAGGGGAGCCCTCGGAAGAGGAGGAGACACCCAAGGTGGGTACCCTACGCTTTGGATCTCTGCTGTCAGATATAGGAGGGTGGCCAGAGACCGTAACAGGCACTGTAGAGGGAGGAGCTGCAGAATTTAACCTTTGAGTGGACACTGGGTCCAGCACGCTCATCACCTCGAAGGCTCCCCTATCAGATACCAAAGTTAGTCCCGGCTCAGAAGAGACCGGAACCATCCCCGGCACCGACAGAGAAGGCTCCGAGAATGATGTCGGGGCCGAACTAACCAGAGCTGAAGCTCCGAGAAGGAGAGCGGAGTCGGACAAGGGTCTGATGCCACTCGCCCCCTCGGAGCCGACAATGGTGTCCCGGCGCCCAGACCTCTCCATGGACGGAACCAATGAAGAGGTCGGAGCCAACAACACTGGAGCCGAAGGTGGGAGTAT
>NC_056728.1:592378013-592573013 GCF_019279795.1 Protopterus annectens
CACATATACAACAATAGGTGTGCTTCAAAAAGTAGTCATCTATTTAAACTTCTTAATTTCAAAAGGCAAGAACTTGAACAAATATCGTTTAAACCTGGTTAGTGATATGAATTTAATCTAAATTGCCACAAGAGTTCTAGTTTTTCTAACAGCCAATTATTTGGGCCACCCCTTAATTTAGGTACAACCTGATCTATAATCCTAAAATTAAAACTGTGTGAGGGGTAGTTAATAGTATGTCTAGCTAAAGCGTTTTCTATTTTACTTTTCTTCATTGCATACAGATGTTCATAAACACGTTCTTTAAATTTTCTCTGTCTTCCCTACATTGTAAACTGGGCAACAGGAACACTGGGCCAAACAAACCACCATTTTAATGTTACAGTTAAATCTTTTCTTAATAAGATATGTGGCGCCTTCTAAAGAAAATTTCTGGCCAGTAGCTATGAATCTGCATATGTTGCAAGATTCACACTTGTACATACCCGGGTTACTGACTAACATTGGGATCTGTTTCTCTAATGTTGTTGTTGTCTTTCGGCTTTTCCCGGTTAGGGGTCGCCACAGCGGAACTCCGGTCCGCTAATGACTGGCAGTAGATTTTCACGAACGCCGAGGTGCCAGCTCGACGTTAAACCTTCAGCGAAGGCACGCCCATTTATGCATGTCTTTCGAACGCCCACCAAACCGCGGGGAGGACATGCAGACTCCACACAGAAGGTACTCCCCACACTCCAGCTGAGAATTGAATGGGAGAACCTCTTGCTGTGAGGCAACAACACTACCGCTGCAAATTGTTTCCTTTTCTAAAAATTATTCTTGGAGGGCCATACTTTTTCCGTAATGGACTTATCATTAGTTAAAAAACTCCAATTTTTTTATAATGAGCTTTTTAATCTCTGCTGCATCAAGACTATAAGTCACAATAAAACTAATGTTATATCTACTAACATTAGTTGGGGTAACTCCTGGGTTAGTTACTAAACTTGCCGTGCTAACATTACATCTATTTCCACTAGGTGAATATATTTTAGTTGAAACATTTTCTGGTAAGCGTAGGATTGGTTTGTAAATTCCTACTACACGTTTCTGTGCAACTTCAACTAATAAGTCTTGTACTAGTAGTTCAGGGTAACCTCTCTTTAGAAACATTTTAATAAGAAGGTCGCATTCGACTTGAAAATAACAATCCTTAGTAGTCATCCTGGCTGCTTGGACAAACTGTCCTTTAATAACCGAGCGTTTTTGACTAAGTGGATGAAGACTTGAAGAGTGAAGAAATGTGTTAGAATATGTTTCTTTTCTAAGAATTGTGGCTGTGTAACATCTCAAGTTAAGGTCTTTTTTCAATAATACATCTAAATAAGAAATGCTCTCCACTCCAAAATTACTCGTAAAGGTTAAGAAGTCAATACTTTCATTAAATTCTTGCAAAATGGTCCTAGCTCTATATTCATCTCCATCTAATAGGATGAATATATCATCTAAAAAAATGAATGTAATAGAAACAATGTTGCATAAATACTTCATTAGTAAAAATGTAAATATGTTCCCACTGAGCTAAAACCATATTTGCGAAACTTGCTCCGCATGGTGAGCCCATAGCTACACCAATGTGCTGCATGTAAATCTCATTTTCAAAACAAAAGAAATTGTTAGATAAAATAATAAGTAATTCTTCAACAATTCTTAATTCAGAAACGGGAGCACTATACATTCGCATTCTAGCTAAAACAAGTTCAATTCCTTCTTCGTGTGGTATAGAAGAGTATAAATCACAAACCTCTACTGTTAAAAAAATACATCCAGGTTTAAATTAAAAAGTAGGGCCCTCTCCAAGAATAATTTTTAGAAAAGGAAACAATTTAAAACAACTATTAGAGAAACCAATCCCAATGTTAGTCAGTAACCCGGGTATGTACAAGTGTGAATCTTGCAACATATGCAGATTCATAGCTACCGGACAGAAATTTTCTATAGAAGGTACCACATATTTTATTAAGAAAAGATTTAACTGTAACACTAAAATGGTGGGTTATTTGGACCAGTTTTCCTGTTGCCCAGTTTACTATGTAGAGAAGACCGAGAGAAAATTTAAAGAACGTGTTTATGAACATCTGTATGCAATGAAGAAAAGTAAAATAGAAAACGATTTAGCTAGACATACTATTAACTACCCCACACACAGTTTTAATTTTAGGATTATAGATCAGGTTGTACCTAAATTAAGGGGTGGCCCACATAATTGGCTGTTGGAAAAACTAAAACTCTTGTGGCAATTTAGATTAAATTCATATCACTACCCAGGTTTAAATGACATTTGTTCAGTTTCTTGCCTTTTGAAATTAAGAAGTTTAAATAGATGATGACTACTTTTTGAAGCACACCTATTGTTGTATATGTGAATTCCTCTTGGTTTACCATTACTTGTTCTTGAGGTAGCAACTTGATATAGTAGTAACTTGTGTTACACAAGTATGAATGAATCCAGTTTTAAATATAACTATGAATTAACTTTGGTTTTAGTGATTTTTAATAATTATTAAATAGCGAAATAAACATGTTATAAATTATTAAATATATATAATTTATTTTTATACTTGATCTATACAAATATATCCTTTTTAAGAAAGTATTAGAATTATAGGCTGAATTAATTATTAAAACTTGTATATTGTCAGATTCTTCTATGAACATGAATCTTATAGTATTTACAATTTTTATACTTGATGGTCGTTTACAGACGTAACGCTGTGAGATATGTATACATCTGTTTTTAGGTTTTTACACCTTTAAGGCTGCTTTTTGGTTACCTAGTACTTAATAATACCTAGTTGAAAATGTTTAATTGATTTGAGTGATCCGTTAACTATAAGTTTTTAACTGAGTATAAAAGAACACTTATTATTTCTGTAATATATCTGATGAAGTTCAGTCATTGTACTGGACGAAAAGCGCTTCATGTTATTAAAACTTTTCGTTCAAGTTCTCCAGTACCTTTGTTGCTTTTTGTAGTTTTTGTATTTTTCTTTCTTCACCAGTAATATACTAATTCTGCCATCGCACAACTGCTGAGAATAGAGAAATAAACACACACAATGAATCACTGTTGGTGCACAGAGCTAATCTGCAATAGCAATGACTGTCTATTGATTTCTACAATTTTCTGTGAATTGTGATTCAGCAATAAGAGACTTCAGTGAAATATGTTTTCAATTATTTTTTTTTCAGAAATTCACTGAAATGACCTTCAATTAAATGAACTGCAACCACGTATATGGACACACACACACACACACACACACACAATGTTTATTTATTCAGACTTATTTTCAAGGGAGACCAGAGGTGGCATTCATGCTGACTGGGGAAATTTTGTTAGGGCACTACATTTTACTTTCTTCTCTAACTGCTGTGGGATCTTTTACATCCACAGGAGCTACAACCAAATCAGGCAGATGGAACCTCAGCTTAACATCTCGTGAAAAATGGAAAAATATATACATTATATATAGCAAAGCAAATGTCTGACAGAAGAATTAGCATTATAGGGGGAAAAACTGGCTGCCAAACAGGTGTTGTGAAGCTCAACACTGCAACGGGGGGTCAGGGGGGCCCACCCATGGAAGTCCATTGCTCTTCTTTAATGCACACCCTGGAGGCCACTGCTGCACCTAGAAAACTGCATCTGAGTTTTTATCAACCGTTTATCCTTTTTTAAGACATTTTGTTGAATTTTAGTGTTCTTTAGAAAAAGAACCCCCTCTGTCCTTGTTTTGTTTATAGTAGAATCCTTTATACTTTTAAGGAACTAGTGTCCAATTATTAGTGATTAGGTCTGACTATAGATTTGTTTATGTTAGAATATTTTGCCTAATGTACTTTCAGAAATTAGTATATTATAGTTTTTGATTATGTACATCTGACTGTGTGTGTGTGTGTGTGTGTGTGTGTGTGTGTGTGTGTGTGTGTGTGTAAATTCAACAGACTAAATCCAGAAAGCAACATTTGGTTCTGTAGTTATGACATTTTGCATGTCACTTTATACTAGCAACACAGCAATGGAAAATTACACATACAAAAAAAATAGGATTTTATTTACAAATTGCTTGGCAACATATAGCTCACCTAATCATGAAGGGATTCACATCTAAATCAGGGGAGGTCATCGTGCCTCTTTACTTATCCCTCATCAGGCCCATAATTGAGTACAATGCCCCTTTTGGGATGTACCTTACCAGACACCTGCAGCAACTGGAAAGACCCCAAAAGTACCTCACCAAGAGGATCAAAGGGCTCAAACAGATGCCATATGCTGCCCGGTTAAAGAAACTCCAGCTCTACTCAGTGGCATACCGCCTGCTCAGAGGCGATCTGTGCCTGACGTATAAAGCCATGTCCAACCCGGAATTAATGGACATGCTGCACCTCAGAAAATCCAAATCCCATCGAGCTATGCGCTCGAGAGACTTGAACCTCAGCACTGAAATAAATAGGACATGCTGGAGGGACAGATTCATAACACAGAGGCTCCCTTCACTCTGGAATAAAATCCCAGTCCAGGTTAGGCAGAGTCCCTCATTGACTCTCTTCAAGAGGAATCTTGATGAGTGGATGGGAGATCGTAGGTTTACCCCGGGTATCACTTCTGTGTCACTGTTAGACAGAGGCACAGTATACTAACCTCGAAAAAGGGCATAGCAAAATTAACTTAAAATGGGTGGCGAAAGCCAAACACACTCTGGCTAGGCTTATAAATGCCCTAGGGCAGATAGCCTAGTATGAACCTATGAACACTAAACCTACCTATTTTTTATTCTAAATAGTTGCATTTTGGCAGCTATTGTGACAGCTGTTAAAATAGCTATTTGAATAAAGCTGTGACACACTGCTTTGTACTTTCTATCAGAATATATACTCAAGTAACATAACATAGTTATGTAGTAAAGTGCACTGTTAACCGCAGTCTAAATGCAGTAGTGACATGGGGAAGGTTCCAACATGAGTTGTATTACACAGATGGATACACACACACACACACACACACACACACACACACACTTTCTTTACACATTGTTTGGCAATGCTGAAGTTGCTATCACTGTTTTTGTTTAAATATGTACAGTTTGACAGCTCTTTTCAAAGTCGTCAAAGCGTGGCATGGCATCTGATAGTAGTCTTTAACAGCTGTCAAAACGGCTGCCAAACTGGGTGTGTTGGACCCCCCTACTTCACTGACAGGATTAAAGGGCTGATATGGAGCTACACAGCCATGTGATTTGACTCTAGATGAGTTACTAAGGTAAGCACTGTATGAACTGAAGTTCAAGAATGAATGAACTTGTAGCATTGAATATGCATGTTTATCATTTATTTTACTCAAATTGTTTTCGGGGCATGCTTTCATAAGTTGGTTTCTGAAAATAATGATTTCCACATGAGCACTGTCGTATAACACAAACATGCACACATATTAACCAGTTATGAAGGGAATTTTGGGTCCAAATAATGTGGACTCATCATAAGGGGCATTAATGAACGACGTCTTGAAGTGTTCCATTAAGTCACAGAGAAGCATCCAGGTGTGCAAGCGAACAGATACTCTGGTGCCTGGTGAACTCAATGTGGCATCGGTTGATTTGGACATAAGGTGCCTAAACACATTTGATAGGGACTGGAGGTTAGCCAAGTGCTTAGTGACTGATTTTTTTTAATCTTCTAAAGACAAAGACTAAATGAGGAATTAGGATAGTTCTTTAGTCAAATCCCTCTGAAAACATGTAACATGAGATAAGTAGCTCAATGCCCTGGCAATGATGACCGCTGAAGCATATACCTGCTTGTCAAACCTGTATAATGCCCTGGCTGTTTGGGGAATGGACAGTACAGCTCGCTTCAGTGAGCGCTTTCTTAGAGGCTGCTGCTACCACCACAGAATATACAGCAGGATGCTTGCTCCAGAAGGAAATATCTTCAGGAGCATCTAGGAATCTGCCAGATTTTCAGAGGATAGTGTCAACCATATCCAGACCCTTTCATGCCTGTCTCAAAACCAGTCAACTAGTTTGTCAGTCAGCAGTACCATACAAGAGGTAGACAGGCCTACCTCAAAAGCCTTGAGTAATACTGATTCTTTCTAGGAGGGGATGTCAATTGACGCCCTCCTTTCCGTCTGAGTAGTTCAAGGATCCCACCAAAGGAGAAATCTTCAATGGGGGGGGGCATAGGGGTCCCCCTCATCAAAACCAGCATCTTCGGTGAGGGACCCCAGTTAGGGGAGTCCATGTGCCTCCTTTGGCACATATATATTCAGTGACTGAACCTGATGGGGACTCAATCATGTGCACTGCTTGAGATGCTGAGGGACCAGGTATCCCAACTTGACAAGGAAGTGAGGAGAGAGGCCTCAAACTCCATGGGGGGCAGGGAAGATCCAGGCAGGGAAGGGAAGCCTGCTCCCTTGACTGTGAGAGCACTCCCTCGAATGCAGACACCAAGACAGGTCCCAAAGCTAGCCCTGTAGGATCCAAGGAATATGACAAGGGCAAGCTCCAAAAATCCATCCAGCTTGGCTCAGAAGCTGTTGGGAGATGAGGCATAGAAAGAACAGGACTGGTCTGAAAGTTTCAGAGTCATCCCTGACTTAACAATGCCAGCTCAGACCCCTCATTTTTGAGACCTGTTGAGATCTAGGAGTTGACTGGGTCACAGAAATGGTCGGCATTAATGAAGCCTAGTCCTTTGGATATGACCTGGACACTCCCCAGAGTCCATGTGGATCCAGGTGTCCCCCAACAAAAAGGTTGGACAGGGAAAGGAATAACAATCCCAGGGGAAGAAGGATCAATTCCCAACTTTCCAACAGAGGTCTGTGCCAGGAGAAGCCCTCTGTTAGATTTGGGTCCTCATAACATTCCTCTTCATTCTGCCAAAGTCTGTCTCTGACAGGCTCCTGGAAGACCACACTGATACGAAGGATGAAGACATGGAAGAGGGTCTTGACACCCTCTGAAAAGATCTTTCCAAAAGAAAAGCTGATCTAGGCCTAGGGGCTTAACCAGTTCTGGAGACAACCTGGGCCTTGCGAACACAGGAATGGGATCCATGACTAGATCCAACAGTTTAGGAATATTCACAGCCTGACCGGGACAGATTTGATCAGTCCAGATAACATTTCTTGGTGGATTCCTTTTCTTTTTCCTTCTTTTTATCCCGTTTATTGGCCTTTTCTCTGTCCCTCACCTTAGTCTTCTCCCCTTTACTCTGACAGGTCTTCCTGGAAGAAGGGTAAGAAGAAGAAGAGGACTGAGAAGGGGGAAATTCTCCCACTGTGTCAGGGAGCAGCCCCCCCCCCCCCAACACAAGTTTATTATGCCTCTTAGTAATGACTCTGGCTTTGAAAGCAGCATAGACAGAGCAGTCCTTCATCCAGACATACTTTGCATGGACATCCTGATTGTGGATTTTATGTCTACATGAAATAGGGAAAAACTCAGAAACCAACAGCAAAAAACACGATATTAAACAACTACAACCACCACAAAACTATTGTAAAAATAAGAATAAAGCCCTAACACTGTCCAAAGAGAGAAACTACCCCAGGTGAACATCAAGTAATAACATTTTTTTTCTTTAGGAAGGAGAAACTAACAGGAACCCCAAGGGAAAAAAATAAGACCAAAAATCACTTGTCTGACAACAGTTATAAAAAAAAAAAAAAAACTTCCAAAGCACTGAGCCAAGAGATCTGTGTCTACAGCAATCAAGTGACAAATGATATTTGAGGTAATTTAATGTGAGGGGATTGTGGGTAATGGGAGGACCCTGAGCCTTGAATCCCAAATCTGAGAGTGGCTAAAGTCACTCAGACCCAATCAGTCCGAAGTACCTATACGTTGAAGATGGACAGAAGAGAAAACATCAGATCAGGGTTTTTAAATCTATTAGATAAATTTGTAAATTTTATGTTGGTCAACAAAAGTGCGTTAACCAACACACTATTTCTTTGTCAGACTTCTAGAAATAGTTTTGGTTACATGCCACTCAGCTGCCAACTGCTTTTCTCACAGTGTCCACTGTCTGAGATCCACTGGGGTCCAGGTCCTCCTGAAACTCGTATGTAGCTGTGCTGCCAGCTCCCAAAACCAACACTGTTAACTCATTTCCTCCAGTATAGCTCTTTTGAGTGTAAACCCTCAACTCCCAGTGAGTGTGGCTTGAGCCTTTAAAAAAAATGAAGTTACCACTTTACAGTTTTAACAAATACTCATTGACAGAGGTCAAAATATCAATACAATTGTGCTTGCCATCATATATGTTTCAAGATAAAATATTCTGATAACATTATATGTAGCATAGTTTTTGAATTATTAATGCAAATATGAACAAGCAATATTTGATGCTTAGAGGTGCAGTAGGAGGTAACTGCAGAAATGTCTAGAGGCATACTTGGCATACCAGTAATCTAGCACAAAGCCCCCCAAGGAGGTGTTAGCATATCAGCCTTTAAATGGATTGGGCAGATGCTAATGGGTCTAGATTAGATTCTCGAAAGCAGACAATGTTGAATCTGACATTGTCAACCCGAGAATAGCGAAAGTGCAGAACATCGAACGGGTAAATGGAAATCTCCATAAGGAGAGATTTCTGTTTACTTCAATGTAGTGCAGTCTCGAAGTTGGTATATTTAAGTAGCGGGGGGGCACAGCCCCCCACGTAGTGGGGTGTAGGGGGGCTTGCCCCCTGCCTACACCCTTTAGATTTTTTTTTGTTTTAAATTATTTTTAGGAACATTCAAATTTTTTAACAGTTCGATCACTAAAGGTCGACCTTTAGTGATTCGAACAGTTAAACTTTCTATGCTGTAATACAGACCCGATGCTAATAGATGTGATGTGCACAAATTTGGCAAGTTAACCTTGAGGTGAGACTCCACATAAATAAACATTTTGAATTTAAGGCCTTTGTTGGGCTCTGGCACCAATAGCTATAAAGTCTTCCAGGCCTGTGCGAGGCATGCCCTAGGACATGAACATGGTTTCCATAAAATCTTCAACAGCAAATCAGTAAGATTTCCTTCAACTGGGCACTTATCCATACTTAATTTATTAGAAACAGAATTTTGGGGCTGACAATGGACTGAGCACGCATGAAATTTCTCTCACAGATTTGTGGAAAAAGGGAAGAAAGAAGGTGAGACAGGTTGACAGCTTTTTTTACCAAGGTCACAGGCACGCATTTCTATGCTGGGGATGAGTCAGTTCATATTTGCTTATACAAATATCAGTGAGAAATGCATTGGCAAAATCATACGTAGCAAAGTTGTCTGACTTGGCCAAAAGTGAAATTCACTTTTCAGACTACAAAATTTCTTTCTACTGAATTTTTCAGGAGTCAGGAAGTAACAGGAGTTTCTATATGGTCCTAAGTATCAAGCTGGAATGGAAACGTGCTGTAACACATAGACAATTAAGTAACATGAGTAGCAATGATACTGCTGGGAAGGCAGTTTTTCCAGGGCAACATTAAGTCCTGGGTTCAAACTAAGGGAGGGAAAAATAAATGGTCTAGACATTCATATGTGTGCTTGACAGAACAGATAAGGAAATCTGGTCAGGGGTTTCCACTTCACAGGCACTAGAAAACCCAGGCTGGGAATGATCTACTTGTTTTTTTCTGGAGCTCTGAAGATTGGATCAGAGTGTATTCAGGCAGTAACAATTGGGTTCTAGAAAACTTGCTCCATGGGATGAATAATCCCAGTCCTTAAAATTTCCCATCAGAAATTATGAGTTCATCATTTACACTGGGGAAAACAATGTCATTCAAGCCAATGGAAAGTAATTTTCATTTGTCAAAGGGTTTCACAAAAGGAGGGAGATTATGGCAAGGAAGCAGAAAAGCTGTCTTCCTCCTCCTCCCTAGTCATATGAAAAGTGTTTTCAGAATATGGAGAACACTCGGAGACAAACTGGGCATTACCATCACCTGAATACTCTAACAGTATAGCATTTACGGAAAGACAGCCGAAGCTGTCAGAGTAGTGGCAGGCATGTAAAACTTGAAATTGTTAGTTGGGGAGGGTGTTGTTGAGAAGTGCATGGGAGCCAATTCACCAGCTATGTGTTCCAGACAGCTCTCCTTAACTCTCTGTAATCTTCCATCAAGCAAACCTAAGGGTCTCAAAGTCAAATTCCTGAGTGGGAGTGAAGCAAGTAGGAGACACGTACTGAGCAGATACCCAAGCCATTTTAGAAGAGGCCACTGAGGACCACAAAGAAAATACATGTGCTACTAACACTAGAAAGATGTGCTACTAACACTAGAAAGATGTTGTAGTGACAAACATTGGGACTGATGCTTAAACCCAGTGTCCAGATGTTCTATCTCAAGCTGCCTTCCAAGCAAGCCATCACCTCAGAGACAGGGCAGCAGGTAGGTGACTCAGAAGGCTGTCTCACCCTGGGTCTCATGAAGAAATAGCCTTGAATCAGTTGCAATGTTCTGAAGTCAAACAGAATGAGGAAGCCACAGGTCAGCTATGACTACAAGATAATGCTGCTAATAACTGGGCTGTGGATCCCAGAAGACTAAAACAGGAATCAAAGGTTATAACCATTATGTCTATACCTCTTGGAATCCATTATAGGTCTGTCCTCCTCCAGTCTACAGTCACTTAATGAATACTGGCCCCTTTGAAGCAACTACTCAAAACATTTTATTTTATCGATCTGTTACCAATACACTAATTAAGAGCAGGTCCAAGTCAAACTTCAATATGATATCCACTCTATACTAATTCCTCCACGCTCTTGAATAAAATAATTAATTTAATTTTATTTTCAGTTATGACCAAACAAATATTACAAAACCATTCACTCATATTACTAAGTTTCTTGGCTAATCTTAGCTAAAAGATCATACAACTGTTTCACTTGCTGTAAATCACAAGACTGTCAATCTAAAACAGCTATAAAGCCACAAATGTTAAGTAATAAATTACCAATAAAAACTGAGAATAAGTAAGTCTCACTGGCAAGGTATCTGTAAGCTGGGTCTTACCTCATGCTTGGGATGGCATGGTAGCCCAATCGAAACTGTAGCTTTTTGGCATCGGGACATCCTCGTACCATCTTCTCACCAATCGTGTGCATATGTTGTAAAAGCTCTAAATGTTCTTCTCTTACTACCTTCAGACTAGCAATAGAAATCCATGGTAATACCAGCCAGTGGTAACGGGCTTTAGGGTATTTGTCTTTTATAACAACCACCTTATCATCTTTGTACATCTGTGCAACAAAAAAGTGTGGATTTTTTTAGTTTCAATGACCTCATTAACTAGTCTTAAGAAATATACTACTTTCACTACAACAGACACTTTTTTAAAATAAAAAAAATAAATATTTACCAGTAAGAATACTTTATTACAGTGTTTTTATCCTAAGTATATGTATATTAGTTTATCTAGTCACTGAACACCTGAAGTAACTGATCTATGCATTTCTATAGTTACAGAAATAGTACTAACAGCCAAGCAGCCATTGTTCACCATAGAGTGGAAACTTTTACTGTCCATTTCCTTCTATCATGTACAAATTAAATTAGATACCAAAGAGACAGACAGTAAAGAAAAACTGCATTAGTACAATTAATGTAGCAGTGAGGGATTACATCAAACCAAATGTGGAATGTGTACATTTTGTTTTAGTCCTCTGCCTGTGCTGTAAATTTTAATACTTTTCACTAACTCTAAAGCAAAAAAAGTACAGTTATGCAAGCTGAACTTACCATAACAGTAGATGTTCAAATTATCACTGCTGCAGTAGTCTTAGCTATATGGGTTATATCCTTCCAAGGATGTAACAGTCAGCCAGCTTCCAAAGCTTCAGGGTACCTTCCATGCACCCAAACTGTCAAGCAGCTCGGGCTAAGCTGGCAGACAAGTCTGGGCATGAAGCCTTTCAAAGCTTTCCTGCCAGCACAGAAAGGGAGGCTGAGTACTCAAAGGACAATGCTAGGAATAATAAATAAATAAATAAAATGGCCACACCCTGGCATAAAATCCATCCATCCACCCACCCACAACTACTTTTTCCCATTTTGCACATGGGGTCAGGGTGTCACTTCAACAGTGACAATCATCTCAAGGTTTACACCGCTGGGTGGCTAGCCCTGCCACGGTAGTTCATCCATACCACTCACTTACACACTCGCACCTACGGCCAATTCAGAGTGTCCAATCCACCTACTGCATGTCTTTGGAATGTGGGAGGAAACCGGAACACCCCAGAGGAAACCCACGTGACCGTAGAGAGAACATGCAGACACTGCACAGAAGGCACCCTAGCCAAGAACTGAACCGGAGAACCTCTTGCTGTGAGGCAACAACATTAACTGCTGCACCACCTACAATACAGTTAATGCACTGGCCTTTCCACTGGGTATAAATACCCAAAATTTGTGTGTGTGTTCTGCGTGGACCCTCCTTGTTTGTTGATGTACCAAACCACTGACATATTGTCCATTTGGACTGCAATAGTCCCCCAAGGTAGAAAGCTGTCTAGTTCTTGCAATGCTAGAAAAACTGCTCTCATCTGGAGTACATGGACATGCACCTTGGTCTGCTGGGACGTCTACATGCCTTGGAATGTTCAGCCCAGACAATGCCCCTCCATCCAAACTGAGAGGCATCCATGGTCAACATGGTGTATGGGGAAGGAAGAATGAAAGGGCGTCCTTGAGTAACTTCTGTGGAGTGAAGCCACCAATGCAGAGACCCCTTGCACACACAAGACAGATGGGAAGATTCAAAGGATTTCTTTGAAGTGACCATTGAACCGCTAAGGTCCATTGTAATATCTGCATCCTGGCATAAAAACATGTCAAAAACAAGGAGGGGGTGGGTGGAGGGAGAGAGCTGCTACCGCAACAGTGATCCTTTGAACATCTATTAGTATAGTAAGTTCAACCTACACAACTCTGCTATGCTCATCATATTAATCACTGCTGCAGTAGCCTTAGCTATGTAGGTAGATTACCATAGCTAACTACATTTTGGAGGTGGAAGTAGAAGAGTCCAGGAGCACATGGAGAATGGTTCTAGCAAAGCTTGATCTGTACCTAGAAAAGGAAAAGACTTGTGTCTTACCATAAAGTTCCATCTGAGTTGTTATTCATCTTCCAGTCATCACTGATGGGTTCGGCTCCAAGCCCTCGGAACAGAGTCGGCCTTATAACAAGCTTGTGTGCACCAAAAAACTCTCGAGCTAAGCTTCTACCCACAATGCCCTTCACTCAGTTACCTGAGATCGAGTTTACATGCAACATAAAAGAAAGAAGAAACAGAAAGTCAGAGGCCATCTCTGCGCAGAAACCCTGAAACACCACAAGACCCAGAAAATCCACCAGGAGCCTTCGGTGGGGGCCGGTGGGAGGGTGTGATGACTGGAAGATCATCAACAACACAGATGGAACATTATGGTAAGACATAACCTCTTTATCTGAAGTTGTTAATCTTCTTCCTATTCATCACTGATGGGACAGAATCCCAAGCTACTTGGAGAACCTAGGTGGTCCTTATGGAAAAACATTCTTGAGAACCGTTGAGCCAAAGGCCGCTCTTCCCTGGAGATCAGATCCAATTTGTAATGCTTGATGAAGGTATGGGGTTTAGCCCAAATGGCTGCTGCACAGATGTCATCCACGGAGGCCCTAGAGTGGAAGGCAACAGACGCTGCAATAGCCCTAGTTGAGTGAGCTTTGATTTGAGTAGGCTTAGATTAATTTGTAAGCGAATATGAGAAGGTAATGCAATCCCTGAGCCACTTTGATAAAGTAACTTTAGATACTGCACACCCCATTCTAGGACCAGAAAAGGAAATGAAAAGTTGGTCCGACTTGCGAAAAGACTTAGTTCTGTCCAGGTAGAAATGCAGTTGTCTATGAACATCCAATGAATGCAGACAGCATTCTCCCTTGTTTGAATAATTTGGAAAGAATACAGGGAGCTCAATGGACTGGCTAATAGAAAAATCAGAAACCACCTTGGGGAGAAAGGATGGATTAGTATGAAGTGATACTCTGTCCTTATAGAAGATCAGATATGGACTCGATGTATAAGGCTTGCAACTCAGATATTCGTCTGGCTGAAGTGACCGCCACAGAAAAACAAGGATTTCCATGACAGGAATTTTAGATCACATGTCGCAGCAGGTTCAAAAGGGGGTAAAGTGAGAGACTGGAGAACCCAGGAGAGATTCCATGCCTCCACCGGCTGCCTAATATGAGGTCTGCTATGGAAAACTCCCTTGAGGAAGGACTTGCAAAGTTGGGTGGAAATAAGCGGGACTCCATCAGAACCATTACGGAAGTTGGAAACGGCTGCTAAATGGACTCGAATGATGGAAGCTGATGCACCATTGTCAAACAACTCAGAGAGGTAATGTAAAATAGTAGCTACCGGAGTTGAAAACGGATTTAGCATCCGATTATGTGACCAGATAGAGAATCTTTTCCATTTGTCCTTGTAAAGTTTTCTGGTGGATGGTTTATGGGAGGCCAGGATAATATCACAGACAGATGAGGAGAGGATTTCCTGCCTGGCAGCTAACGAAAGTGGAGAAGCCAAGCCGTCAGCTTGAGAGTGGATAGATTTGGGGGAAGTCAGCCCTTGTGGGTGAGATATGAGGTCCTGACAAGTGTCCGGGATCGAAGGAGGTTGTAATAGGTGAGGTCGGAAGAACGGAAACCACACTTGACAAGGCCAGAATGGGACAATGAGGATCACTTTGCTTCTCAACCGAATAGCTTTCCTTAAAAAAAAGAGGGATCAGAGGTATTGGAGGATAAGCATAAAGGAGACCCGTGGGCCAATCATGAGTCAAAGCGTCTCTCGGTGACTCCTCGTGAGGGGGAAAGAGGGCAAAGTAGTTGCTGCATTTTGTGTCTAAGGGGGAGGCGAAATGGTCGAAGCATGGCTGGCCCCAACGGCTGAAGATTTCTGCCGTCACACTCGGATTGAGAGACCACTCATGAGGACGGAGGATGCATCTGCTCAGCTTGTCCGCAATCACGTTGGAGCTCCCCGGGATATGTGTTGCGATCAGAAAGCTATTGCCCAATGCCAGATTCTCATGGCTTCGTGACATAGGGGGTAAGATTTGGTTCCTCCCTGTTTGTTTATGTACCAGATGACGGACATGTTGTCCGACTGGCTAGCAATCGTTCCTGATGGAAGGAGTGAATGGAATGCTTGCAACGCCAATAGCACCGCTCTTAACTCCAAGACATTGATATGCAAGTTGACCTCTATGCTGGACCACATGCCTTGGACCGACTTTCCCAGGAAGTGCCCCCCCCCCCCCACCCTATCAAGGAAGCATCCGTGGTCACCGTGGCACTGGGTTGGGGAGCCTGGAAGGGACGACACCAAAGATTTTCATCTATACTCATCCACCAGAGGAGATCTTGTTTGGAGGAGCTGGCGATGAGAATCTGTGAGCTCAGGGAATGAAGAATGGATATCCACTGGCACAGAAGGAGCCATTGTAGCAGTCTCATATGTAATCTGGCTAGGGAAACAATTGGGATGGCTGCCGCCATAGACCCCAGAGCCTGAAGAACTTCCCTTGCAGACGCCTTCCTTTGACAGAGTATCACTTGAACTTGTGCCCTTAATCTCTAAAGCCTGTGAGGGGGAAGAGAGACCAGACTTGTTTGAGTGTTGAATACTGCCCCTATAAATTCCAATTGTTGTGATGCCTGAAGGTTGGATTTTTCCCAGTGAATGGTGATGCCCAGCGACTCCACTAATACTAGAGTGTAGCGAAGGGCCCTGACCAATAGGTGCTTGGTGGGGGCGGAGAGGAGCCAATCGTTTAAATAAGGAAACACCTGGAATCCCTGAAGTCTCAGATGAGCTGTGACCACTGCTAGGCATTTCGTGAATACTCTGGGAGCCGGTGAGAGACCGAATGGCAGGGCTCTGAATTGGTAATGATTGGCTCCCAGCCGGAAGTGAAGGAGACTCCTGGAGCATTTTTCCATTTTGATGTGGTAATACGCATCCCAGATGCCTATCGAGCACATCCACACACCCTCCCGAAGAAAAGGGAGGATGGAATGAATCGTGACCATGAGGAACTTGGTTTGAACCACTGATTTGTTTAGCTGGCTGAGATCCAAAATGGGCCTCCAGTCCCTGTTTTTTTTTGGCACTAAAAAGAATCTTGAGTAAAACCTGGAGCCGCACTGGTCTGGGGGGGGACCTGTTGGATGACTCGGTTTTGACTTAGCATTCTTATTTCGGAAGCTGCCTCCTCCCTTTGACTGGGTGGAATATCGGGAAGGGATTTCTGAGGTCTTGGGTAAGAGATTAGGGGGATGTGATCGCCTCTGGAAATTATTCTCTGCACCCACTGATCATTTGTAACAGAGTCAGGCAGCTTGGTGCAGAGAGAAACGAGACCCGACTGCTTCCAGAGGAAAGCAATCGGGCAGTGCTTCAGGAGTGCTGATATGGTCTTCCCAAGAAAGAATCTCTGGAGTCATGATTTCGGGGACTCCCACTGCCCCAAATGGGGCACCTTCCATTATTGGAACCCCCTCTGCCTCTGGGGGAGCCCTCATCACGTGCCTGATGGAAAGGAGCTTGAGACTTTGTGCCACATCTTTCCACTCCTCTGGTTCCTGGAGAAGGAGTACTGAGGTTTGGAAAAACATAGATCCACGGCAGACAAAGTCTTCCCGCCTTGCTCGCACCTGGCTAATGTGTCCTTGACCTTAGAAACGAACAGAGCTGATGGTTCGATTGGGGCATTTAAAAAGGAAGACTTGAAGGAGTCCACAAGGTCACAAATGCGCATCCAGGAGTGGTGTCTCATGACTACGCCTGCACCCGCAGCTCTAGTCGCCTCTTCGGTTGCGTGGGACAGCAACCTCATGGACGAGTTGGAAATTGACTCTAGGGTGGCAAGTTGGGAAGCAACTTTATCACGTGCCCCATCCAAAAATTGACCTGCGAGGGTTCCAGAGAACTTGACGATGAGATCTCTCTGGAGCCTCATAAATTGTACCAAAAAGTTCAGAGATCTGACAGCAAAGGTCGCTGAAGCAAACACTCGCTTACCTAACCTGTCTACCACCCGGGACTCTCTGTTGGGTGGGTGGACAGCAGGACTTTCCTCCACAAGGTCCTTTTTCATGGCCACCGCCACAGCATCTACTGGCAAACCTCTAGACCAATGGGGTTGATGCTCTGGAGGGGAGAGTATCTTATCTGATCTCCTGGGGATGGCCTCAATGGTGTCTGGATTCTTCCATGCCCACTATACGATGACCCTAACTCATCGGCGGGGGGGGGGTTACCCAAGAAGTAGAGGGCCAAGAGTGGAAGGCCTTCAGGAATACAGATTCCTCCGAGGAAGGGTTGGTGGGCTTTCAGTCACCCCTCTGCTTCAAAATTTTCAGGATGTCTCCAAATGAGACATCATCAAGGGGTGACCGTGGGGACCCTTCCCCATCTCGGCTAACTCATCGGCGGGGGGGGGGTTACCCAAGAAGTAGAGGGCCAAGAGTGGAAGGCCTTCAGGAATACAGATTCCTCCGAGGAAGGGTTGGTGGGCTTTCAGTCACCCCTCTGCTTCAAAATTTTCAGGATGTCTCCAAATGAGACATCATCAAGGGGTGACCGTGGGGACCCTTCCCCATCATCTAGTCTGCATCTTCTGTGAGGGACTCCTCTGGGGAGAACATATGTTTCCTCTTACACGCCCGTTTCCGAGGGGGTTCCTCTGTGGGAACATTCGAAGAAGACTCAGAAAGGGAAATACCCTGTACAGGGGTCTCCTGGATCTTGCGCTCTCAGAGTCCTGGGGGGGTGGCCTTTGATAGCTGCAGGTAAGTAATGGGTGGTAGGTCCAATGTAGGAGGATTGCTCCAAGCAAGCACACTCTCCATCACCCAGAAAGCAGGCCTGCCTGAAGAGGAATGGGAGCCCAGAACCGAAGAAGACCATTTCGGAACCGGGGTCACACCCCGCTCCACGTGGTTCCCTCCTGGGGACAAAGCCACAAGCAAAACCGGGGCGGGAGTCACCCTCAGACCCGAAGATGGAACCGGTGACACAACCGGAACCATGGTCGGAACCGTGGGTGCCACCCCCCAAGCATGAGATTGAGGAAGGGTGGGTTCCAACAGAACCGGCACCCAAAGGGTCCTTGGAGTCTCAGAAATGGTCGCTGTCAGCTCCGAGGTAAGGGGTCCTCTCGTAGATGTCGGAAATATGAGCCTCGGAACTGAAGGGTCCAAGGGAGGAGAATATGTGGGGGTCGCTGGGGCAATGGACCCAAAACCCAGAGTGGGATGGGCTCTAGGAAAATTTGTAAGTCGCCTGGCGGTCAGCAGCAGATCAAAGAGGCACACCACCATCCACTTCAGATAGGCTCCTGGTGGACCTTACTGATGCCCCTGAGGGGGAATCAGGCCAGTCCAAAAAGGGGCTGAAGGCTTGTCCGGCAAATGGATCCATAGACGGGGAGTACTGGGTCCGTGTTGTACTAAAAAACGGCACCGAGCTGGGGTAGAGGTCAATAGCAGCTCCAAAGATGTTGTTGGAACAGACGGAGTGGAGATGGGGGACGTCGGTGCAGAGGTAGAGACAGGCAAAGATGGGGGACGTCGGTGCAGAGGTAGAGACAGGCAAACTGGTCGGAACCGAAGTTGCAGCGGGAGCCGTAGTCGGTGCCGGGACCAGTGCCGACGAGTCGATCATAGCAACTTCTGTACATACTACTGGAGCCAAACTCGGAGCTGAGGTGGTCAGAACAGAGGAGGTGATTCGATGCTCAGAAGTCGTCTTATGGGCCTTGTGCTTCTGAGGCTTGCCCCTATCACCGGCCGGTGAAGAGGGGTCAGAAAGAGGATGTTTTTTGTCCACAGAAGGAGGGGTTGAGACCTCCGATGCAGAAATAGCCTCAGAAAAAGGAGAAGGGAGCAGGTCTTTGAGGATTAACTTATTTCATCTTTCATTCAGCGTCCACTGACTGAAGCTGGAACAAATGTCACAGGGAGGTTTCGCCGATAAGTGTGGAACCCCCAAACAATACACACATTCCTCATGCAGATCGCTATTAGGAAGTTTACCACTGCAAGAAGAGCAGTGTTTAAAACCTGTAGTCCCTTTCTTTTCAGACATAACAATAGAAAAGACACACACAACGCTAAACTAGAAAGGAAGGTTAGAGAGAGAGGGAAATACCAACAATGGTATTGAGAATACCACAAGGGTAAAGAGGGCAAATACCAACAATGGTACGAGAAAAGAGATACCTATGGGTAGAGCTGAGTGAGTAATTAGAGAAAAATAACAATTTGACAAGAAAGAACTCACAAATACTTACAAAAATTTGAAAAATATATCACTTAGCTGGAGTGCTCGGTGAAACGCTGCTATATGGCTGTGCGGCAAACGAGATCTGAGGTAACTGAGTGAAGGGCATTGTGGGTAGCAGCTTAGCTCGAGAGTTTTTTGCTGCACACAAGCTTGGTATAAAGCGGACTCAGTTCGGAGGGCTCGGAACCGAACCCATCAGTGATGAATAGGAAGAAGATTAATAACTTCAGATTCAAGCTTATAGTGCTTTGTAAACGTATGTACAGAGGACCAAGTAGCAGCTTCTATGAAAAACTGATTCAAAGATCAGAAAGATTCAACTCTGTCAAGATTGTACCAGAGTTTTCTGTGAACAACCAAGGTACGGAGTATCTTTTCTCCCTCATTTTTAAGTTTGAGAAAGAAAACAGGGAGAAGGATAGCTTGGTTTAAAGTAAACTCTTATACCCCTTTAGTCATAAAAGGATTAGTTCTCAAAGAAACCCAGTCTGTCTGGAAAATGACACAAGGTTGACTCACCGTAACAATTTGCAACAAAGTTAATCTTGCAGAGGTCAGAGAAATCAGTAAAACTGTCTTCCATGTTAAGAACCTCAAGGCAACTAGATTAGCTGGTTCAAAAGGAGCAGGGTTTTGTTTCTCTAACACAAAATTAAGATCCCAAGGAGGGACTCCCAGTTTTCTTGGAGGCCTCTTATGCAAAATGTCTTTCAATAATATTTTGACATGAGACTGGGTTGAATCATTGAGGCAATCAATTGAAGATGATTGTTGGGGTGTATCAACCACCCTTGTACTTATTTGAGTAGACTCAGTCTGTGAGGAAGCCAGTGGTAACTGCCCATGGCCATTTCCAAAAGAAGGGAGAACCACAGCTGCCTGGGCCAGAAAGGAGTCACCACAATGATCTTGGGGGATTCCTTTTGAACCTTCAGAAGTACCCTGGACATTAGTGGAAACGCTGAAAAAGCATACAGGAACATTCCTAATCAACGAAAAGGAATCTGTCTTCCAGGCCTTCTTGCATGGAGTCTTGGAACAGAATCGTGACAGCTGACTCTTAGGAAAGGAGGCAGAGAAGTTTACATGTGGAACTCCCGACAGATGGATCAAATCTCGGAAGAGCCCCTGATCTAGTTAGCATTCATAAGGGTCTGCCCTGGAACTGCTCAGCTTGTCTGCCACACAATTTTGCTCTGAAGGAATGTAGGATGCCTGCAGAATCAGACTACGTTGTGAAGCTATATCCCAAGCTAACATGGCTAGTGTGCAAAGCAGATATGACCTGGTTTCTACTTACTTGTTGATGTACCACATGATTGTGGTACTGCTGTAACCATATGAAGAGGTCCTGGGGACCAAAGTCCATTTAGAGAGTTGAGTGCCTTGATCAGGGCAAGGATTTCCTTGATATTTATGTACCTACATCTGTCCTTTGTATCCCACACCCCCTACATTTTTATCCCTCCTGAACTGTTCCCCAAGCAAACTCTGAAGCATCTGTGGTGACGGAAAGGTTTGGAGCAGAGGGGAGAAGGGCAGACCTGGATTTAGGAATATCTGTTCTCTCTACCAAAAGATTTCTTTTTTGGCAAATCCCAGCACTGGGATTTGTAAATATAAAGCTTACTGATGCTGGGACCAAAGAGATTTCCAGCTGCCACTGTATCTTTTTCAAGTGGAGTCTTGCCAGGGGTATTATCAGAATCATAGATGCAAAATGACCAAAAATCCTGAGGTAGTCTTTCAGTGACAAAAGTCTGAGTAGAAAACCTTTGTAACAGATCTAAATAAAGATCTATTTTTCTTGTGGAAGAAAAGCATTTTGAACTGATGTGTCTAGTTGACATCCCAGGAACATAATTCTGTGTGAGGGAGTCAGTTAAGACTTTCAAACGTTCTCCTGGAATCCCAGCATGTGTAAGATCTCATACCAAAGACAAAAATTCCTTACACTTTGAAATAGACTTTGCAAGGATAAGCAAGTTATCTAAATATGGAAAAATGTGGGCATCCAGTAGCCTGCAATGAGCTATAACTGGAGCTAGCCACTTTGTGAACACTCTTGGTGCAATGGATAGTCCAAAAGGTAAGGCAGAGAACTGATAATGTGATTCAGACACACACAACCGTATGAAACATCTGAAGTCTGGATGAATAGCAATGTGATAAGCATCTTTTAAATCTAGTGTTACCAGAAAACTTGAAAGAGGAAGAAGAGGTAACAGGTTGTGAAGTGATGATATTTTGAAATTGGGCATTATCACAAACTGGTTTAGGAAAGAAAGACATCTCCAGAACTGTTTTCCAAGCACTTTCTTTGACACTAGAAACATCCTTGAATAAAAACCCTCCACCACCTGGGAAGGAGGAACTGGTTCCATCACTCTTTGGGGCAGCATGTAATGAAGAATTGGTGGAAACAAGAGTCTGATCTGCAGGATGAGGAATGACACCCCTGGAAAAGAGGAATTTCCTCCCACTGCCATCTATAAACCTGATGAATGATTTCTGGAAAATAATCTGTTGTCAAAGAGAAAAATGGAATTCAAACTTTCTGGAAGAAAAAAATAAACCAAGGTATGTGGGAGTCGCAAGTTTTTTTGAAAAGTCATTCAGACTTGTTGGATTGTCCTTGGTTCTGAGACCTTCGAGACTTCATTTTGGAACCCCCTTGCCATTTCTTCGTAAACATTAATATACCTGAATTTTGTTTAGACTTTTTTTTTTTTGCCAAAACTGGACGAGGAAATAAAAACATCCCTTGCACAATTTGGAAAAAGATGGCTGAAAAATCTTGAAAGATTTTACCCCTTTCATCACACTTTTTGATCATCTCTGGAGTAGAGCAGCGAAACTTAAAATCCCGTTATTATCTGGGAGGTTCTGAGACTGTAGCCATGAAAACTTCCTCAAAACAGTACCACTGGCCATAGCCCTGGAAGAAGTACCAACAGTCATACACACACTACAACCGATTAGTGACCTGTGCAATAGAAGAAATCAATGTTTTTCCTCACAAGAAGAAACTGCAGTTAAAATATTCATACTTTCACAATTTGTCAAAACAAACTAACATACACAACCGAGACTTCTGCAACTTTGTTTTATAGAATATTGAAGTATATACTTTTTTTTCCCCAATACACATCAATCATTTTCTCATCCTTGTCAGAAAGAATAGGATTGGAATTAACCAACTGCTTAGCAGTAGTGTGATCAACTACAGCTATAACTGCTGAGCCAGGTTTGGGAACAGTGCATAAAAATTTAAGAGAGCGAGGAACTTTATACAACCCAACTGTCTTTTTAAGGGTAGCTGGCTGACTCAGAAAAATTACACGGAATAACACACACATCCTCTAAAGCTCTCATCCTCTAAAGCTCTCAGAACAGGAGGAATGGGTGTAGGTTCTGGCAATTCCTTCAGTAACAACACACATTATTTTCTGAGGGACTAATAAACCTCAGTATTCTCTCACTGAAAACATTAGCACATTCTAGCAATAGAATCAGAGAAAGAGAAACTCCCACAAGAAGAATCCCCCTTGCAACAGAGTTGTCCTTATACTCTAAGGAACACTTTCTAAGTTGGCCACTTTCCTTTCTTTTGACCAATAGATTACACTGCACATGCTAGTTACTTAGTCTTCCTGGCTAACAGGTTTCTGCAAAACCTACTTTGTACCTCTCTGTTAATTGCTTTGTACTGGCTATAAACCGATTACTCTCGGTAATAATTTCACCTGTGGGTGGGAGGGTCACTGTAGTAGAATGTACTGCTAAACATCCTCTCATTATTCTCTCCTTTTTCAGTAATCAGCTTCCTCACAGTGTAGGTATGTCTCATATGTTAATACATTTCTTTGTTCCAAGACTGTGTAGAACAATGAATAGCCCTTGGTAGTGTGTTGCATTTGTATCAATTTCATTCAAATCACATAAGCTTTATGTATGCTGAGCATGTGCCTCTTAACAAATATGTAATGTCAGTTTCTGGTGTTCTGAGTTATATGTAAATAAAAAACACTCTGCTGATGTACTGGTTAATCTCAGGACTTCATCTAGTCAAATACATCCCTGCCTGTGCTGCAAATTAGTTTTAACACCCCCCCCTGACAGAGTTGTTAATGTACTCCAAGGACCACTTACTAAGTTGGCCACTGTCTTTTCTCTTTATCAAAAGATTGCACTGTATATGCCAGCTACTTAGTTTTCCTAGCCAACAGGTTTCTGCAAAGCCTCTTCCACTTTGTACCTCTGCTAATTGCTTTGTATTGGCTATAAACTGATTACTCTTTGTTATAATATGACCTGCGGGTGGAGAAGCACTTGGTTTTGCCTCACTCCCCTCCTTACCTCCAATTGCCACCCACCCCTTGTAACTCTATAATACTTTCTACACACACATTACACTTACAACTTTTATTCCATAAGCCTCTCAAACAACCATACTATCACACAATCACTCCTGCCTCCTTTTACCTAATTCCTTACTTCTATTTAATCTTTTAGCATGATTCCAAACTACCTTTCTCCCTCCCATACTGCTTTGCACTATATACATTAACAGTCACACCATCCCTAACAGCATCTATCTATTCTACATTGTATCTTCTACTTTCCCCAAATAAATCCTCACTTCTCCTACATTATCTACATTCTCATACTCTAGACTTTTAAACCCTCTCACCCATTCCTTACATTCCAGACAGGATACTAGGTCAACTTAACTCTCTTCCTTCATAGAACATACTTCTTTCCTATCTACCCTCTTAACTGCTTTCCAGCTTTGCCACCACCAAATATCTTCCTATCATGTAACTTCCTTTTCCTTCCTGATCTCTACTTCCACACTACCTGCCAACTATGAAATACAGATCCCTTTACTGAATCATGCTACTACTCAGTTATCCATTATTCTTCCCCTGCTACTCAGCCCCATCTTTCATTCTACCGTGAGTCTATAAAAACTCTCAATACATCTCCACCTCTGCCCCAACCACCTATTCATACTTCCTCACTACACTTTCCACACATTGCACCAAACTTATTTAATGACAACCCTCACCTTTACTCCAAAAATAACTCCATTTCAACTCAAATCGAAACAAAATTAAGTAGAAATATAGTCTCCAGAAACAAATATCAATAACTCCCCAGTATACTAAAATCCTTCTAGGAGACATTCACTCGAATCCTGGCCCCATCTATCACAATGATCATCAAGACAATTCTCTTCTATGCACTGCTCTAATCTTATAAACATAAGAAATCAAAGTGCTGAACTACATGACTGGATTACCACTACATGCCTGGATTAACCAACATAAACCTGACATTCTCGCTGTAACTGAAACTTGTTTTAAACCCAGCATAAATTACTTTGAAATTACACCTCCCGGCTATATTATCCATAATGACCGTATAAAGAGAAAAGGTGGTAGTACTGTTTTAACATTTCCCAACAATCACCACATTTCTCCTTACAATAAACAAACGCCAAAATTCAATTCAGCAGAGTTTCTTACAACTTTCCTGAAATTAAACAATTACAAAAAAATATGTATTACTGTTCTTTACATTCCCTCTTGCTACAATACATCTATACAGGACAATATCTTACACTGGATATCCGTAACAGTTCCACAAGAAATAATGCTATTAGGTGATATGAATGTCAGTTAGATGGGCATAATCTCTAACTTCCCTACATCTAGTGTGAACTTATTCGGTTTCACACAACTAATTAATAGCCCCATGCATTACAGCAAGACATCAAATTCCGCATTAGACTAGATCCTACTATCAGACCCTAGGCAAATACACCACCTCAGCTACAATGTCTGACTGTCTTAGTTATCTCCCAATCTATACAACCAGATTAAGCAATTAAGACAAGAAGTGTCACTGTTAGAGTACAGAAGAGAGACCAGATCAACAAAAATACTCAGAAGGATAGACGTGATAAAAGCAATGCACAGTATCAGAACAGATCAGGATCTATCATACACTATTGCAATTAATAAACTGAAAATAGCAGCACAGGCCAAAAAACCAAGAAGATATGCAGATAAATATACAGGAAAAGTACAAAATAAGCAATTTATTGATGACCCAAAAAAGTTTTAAAGAGAACTGGGAAAGAAGGCAAAATGAATTGAAACACCAACAAAAAAAGAAGACATTGATATATTTTGGAGAAATATCTATGAAGAGCTTGTAGAATGTAACAAACACAGAAGCAAAAGAAAGAAGTAGTAGTTCAAACGTACAAGACATGAAATGAGATGAAGTAAAGGCCAGAGAGAAACAAAATTAAGAAAAGCTCCTAAATGGAAAACACCAGGTCCAGATGCAATACTTAACTTCTGGCTAAAACCATTAACATCTTTACATGAAGATTTAGCCATGAGTAAGAAAGTACAGTTGTGTACACTTACCATAAATATAGATGTTCGAGTGTATTCACTGTTGCAATCATTACACTTGGATTATCCTGCTGGCAGGCTACCCTCAGTCGGCCTGAATTCCAAAGTCTAGGTCCGGCGTCGGTTGTTGTCGCCTCTTCCCTGACGTCAGTGCACCAGGGGTATTAAAGATGCAGCCAACGCCATTTTCTTCAGTTTTTCTTGCCCCAGATGTAGGTGCCCCCAAAAGGGTAGGCTATAAGTATGCCAATAAAACATGCATGCACCAAAATATATAACACCTTCATCTACAAGCAAATACACCACATAGGTTGTATAAATTAGAGAAGTGCAGACAAGTTGCACCAAAGATATGGGGGATGGTGGGTGGGTAACCTGGACTGCAACAGTGAATACACTCGAACATCTACATTTATGGTAAGTGTACACAACTGTACTATGTTCTTCGTGTTTCACTGTTGCAGTCACTACACTTGGGTTGAATCCCAAAGCTATGGTTGGGAGGCTGGAGTTAATTAGCATTAGGAGCAGCTATGAGGCCCTGCAGAACTGCAGTGGCAAAGCCTGCCCTGGTTTTAAAGTAGAGTGATAAATGATGGTGCTTTGTAAAGGTGTGCACTGAACTCCAGGTAGCAGCCTCTAAAATGTCTTTGGTTGGCACTCCCCTGAGGAAGGCTGCTGAAGTGGCTGCTGCTCTGGTTGAATGTGGCCTAATGCCCTTAGGCACTGGCTTGCCATGTTGTGAATAGCACAAACGAATGCAGTGGCCTATCCACTTTGAAATAGTCTGCTTTGAGATAGCCTTTCCTTGTGTTCCTGCAGCATATGCCACTAGTAGTTGCTCTGTCTTTCTGAAAGCTTTGGCTCTGTCCAAGTAGAAGCGTAGCGGTCGGTGTATGTCCAAATAATGCAGAATTCTCTCCCCCTTATTCTGTGGGTTTGGATAAAAAGTAGGCAGATGAATAGTTTGGTTAAGGGCCACACTGGACACTACCTTAGGCATAAATGTCGGGTTTGTCCTCAGAGAAACCCTGTCTGGATAAAAAATGATAAAAGGTTTCACAGCCATGAGTGCCTGTAGCTCTTAGACTCGTCTTGCAGAGGTTATTGCTAGGAGCAGAGCTGTTTTCCAAGATAAAAACGTTACATCAGTTGTAGCGGCTGGCTCAAAATGAGGCAGGGTGAGTTTTTCCAAAACATAATTGAGGTCCCATGCTGGTATTGGTGATCTCCTTGGAGGCCTTAAGTTTTTGGCTCCTCTGAGGTACTGCCTTAACAAGGGATGAGAAAAGATTGGTGGCTCTGTATTGTAATGAGCCGAAATGGCAGAGGCATGAATTTTAATTGATGAAAAGGATAAGCCTTTGTCCTGCATCTCAGTTAAGTATTGCAAAATATGAGGAATATTTGGTACAGCTGTGTCAATTCCTTGTGCCTGGTTCCAAGCACAGAATCTCTTCCATTTTCCAGCGTAAGATTTTCTGGTACTAGGCCTTCTGGCCTCCAAAATGACATCCATTACAGCTTTAGTGCGAGGTGCGTTTTGTATCACTACATTATCTGCCATGCTGCCAGATTTAAGGTCTTTAGTTGGCTGTGCAGGATCTGATTGTTTTGTTGGGATAGTAGATGAGGTATTTGAGGCAAGGTCCAAGCTGGACATTGAGACAAATTCCTTAGGATTGGATACCAGTGATGGCGGGGCCAGTCTGGGGCAATCAGAATCATCTTTGGCTTCTCTTGTCTGACCTTTAGGAGTACCTTGGGGAGGACAGGCAGTGGAGGAAAGGCATATACTGCTACGCTTTTCCAGCTGAAAGATAGGGCATCCAATTTTCATGCTTGTCTGTGATAAGTCCTTGTGCAGAATCTTTTTAGTTGGTAGTTGTGAGGAGAGGCAAATAGATCTTTATCCGGGCATCCCCATTTCCTTATCATGCTGAAGACTTGTGGATCCAATTTCCACTCGTGGGGATCCATGAGGTTTCTGGTTAGTTCATCTGCCACAGTATTTATCTTTCCTGGCAGGAATTGTGCCTGCAGATGCACTTGGTAAGTCAATGCTGTGTCCCACAAAGTCATGGCTAGTCTGCAAAGGGGGTAAGAATGAGTGCCTCCCTGCTTGTTTATATACCACATGACAGTGGTGTTGTCTATCAGTAGTTGTCCTGGATGAAGTAGGTCCTTGAAAGCTGTCAGGGCATTCTGGACAGCTAGCATCTCTTTCTGATTGATATGTAGGTGCATTTGGTTTGCGGACCATGTGCCTTGAATACATCTTCCTGCAATGTGGGCCCCCCAGGCATAATCTGATGAATCTGTTGTTATTGTCTGCCTGGCTGTGGGTAAAGTGAAAGGCTGTCCCTTGTTCTGGTGACAAGCCTTCGCCCACCAATGAAACTCCTGTTGCAGGCAGGGAATGAGGGTAATTATTGTTTCCAGGCTGTGGCAATGTTGAGTCCAAACACTTTTTAAGTACCACTGAAGTTTCCTCATATGCAATCTCACATATGGAATTAGTAGAATGCAGGATGCCATGAAGCCCAAAGCCTGCAGAATTTTTCTTGCAGATAACTGGGCCTTTGTTGCCAACAGGTTGAAAAAGGTAGTTAGCTCTTTGTTTGTCTGGCATGAGATCAGCCATCTGGGCAGTTGTATTTAAGCTTGCACCCAGGAATATTATCTCTTGAGAGGGTACTAGTTTTGATTTCTTTTCATTGACTGTGTACCCTAGGCCTGTTAGAAATCTCTTTACAAATGCCAGATGCTGTAGTAGAATGTCCTTGTTCTCTGCTTGAATGAGGCAGTCGTCCAAGTAAGGATATATATGTATTCCTCTTTGTCTGCAGAATGCAATTAGTGGTGCCAGGCACTTTGAGAAGACCCTGGGCACAGTAGATAAGCCAAAGGGCAGTGCAGAGAATTGGTAATGCATTGAGCCAGCTTTGAATCGGAGGTATCTTCTGCATGTTTGTCTGATTGGGACATGCAGGGATGCCTCTTTTAGGTCTAAAGTCACAAGCCAAGCCTTCTTGCCCAGCATGGGCAGAAGTTGCTGTAGAGTCAATATTTTGAATTTTGGTATATCCAGAAATGTATTTAGAATAGATAGGTCCAGTATTGTTCTCCATGTCTTGTCCTTTCTTGGTACCAAGAACAGTCTTGAATAAAATCCTTGTCCCTGCTCTTGCTCTGGTACTTGTTGAATAGCTCTCATGTTCATGAAGGATGAGACTTGCTTTTGTGCCTTTGCCCATCGATGTTTTGGCAGGTCTGGCCAACCGTTTGTCCTTGGCAGGGTATGGGAGTGAAACTTGTAGCCTTGTGACACTATGTCTAGGACTCATTTGTCCTGGGTTATTATGTGCCAGTTTTGAGAAAAAAGTGCTAGTTTTCCCCCTAAAGATGCTGCCAGAAGATAAGTGCTTGGTGCCGGCAGGGGAGAAGTCATTGGGACTGTTTCCTGTATGGCTGTGATTTGTCTTCTCCACTTTTGGAGGTAGAAACACCCCATTGTTTAGACCTGTACGAACCTTGGGGCTTGGATCTGCCTCTTGGGCGTCTGTATCTGCCCTTTGTGGTCTGTCTGACACTGGAAAGGACCAATTTCTTTAGTGTCTGCTAAATCTTGGAGACTGAACCTGTAAGAAATCCTTAACCGTTTGCATAGCTTTAGCTTTGTCCCCCACTTTCTTTAACACCTCTTTTGCTTCAACACCAAACAAAGTATCATGCTGTAATGGGGCATCTAATAATTTTGCTTTGACATGATCAGGCAGACTTTGTTCCTCTAACCAAGCATGCCTCCTGATGACAGAACCCTTAACAGCGGCTCTGCAGGAGGCCTCCAAAGAATCAAAAACCACATTGCAAAGTATGCTTTCCAACTTGTTCAGCTGCATGCAATAAATCCTGCATTTCTTTGTTTTCTGCACATTCAGAATTTGTCAACATTTTCTGTTTAAGAAGCGACATAAAATATTGCTGATATTTGAGCATATGAAGCTGACAATTTAAAGCCCTTATAGCCAAGGTAGCGGAAGTGTAAATCTTTTTTCCCCATCTGTCCAATGCCCTAGAATCCCTGTCAGAGGGGGGTAGGGTTTTTTGCAGTGGAAGCATTGACCCCTTTGGGACCCTGAGAGATAGTTCCTGGGTCAGCAGCAGGGTTTTTGAAAAGGAATTTATGAGAGTCAGGAACCTTTAGTACCTGTCCGGCTTAACAGGAGCTGGAGGTAAGGAGTCAGGGGTCAGACTGAACTCTGAAAATACATCATCAACAATGTCTAACACAGGTGGAATAGCTAGGGGCCTGTGTTGTGGTAGTAAAAGGAAGTCTCTGAGCCTTTTCTTAGATTCTGAAAAATCTTGGCTCTCCCAGTGGAAATGCTCCCTCATGGTATGCAAGGTTTCCCCAAAAGAGTAATCCTCAGGAGGAGAGGCTGAAGGGATAGATTCTTCAGCATCAGAATCCTCATAGGGAGGAAGAGAGTATTCCTGATCAGAAGAGGAATCAGATGAAATGGAAACCTGATCTGAAGATTCATATTCTGTCTCTTGCCTAGGCCTTTTTCAGGTGTAGGATGGGAACCCCTGATCAAAGTAATTAAGACTTCAGCCATTTTGAGCATCTGTTTTTTGGGCATGGAGGCCTGTCCATGAGGCTGTTGTACTTGTTTCTTTGTCTTTAAGGGTGCTTTAGTCTTTGCCTTTGAAGATGAAGTTGTTTTAATGTATAATTGTGTTGGTCTGAAAACACCCGCAGAAGCCGATGCCTGCTCAGCGGCTCCGGACCCATCTGAGGGAATAGTCTCCAAAGGTCCAATACCTTGAGCCTCCAGCGGCCTAGGCGACTCCACGTGGGAGTCGGTAGCGGCCTGCTGGTCTAAAGTAGCGGGCATCAGGGGCTGCGAAGGCGCCTCACTAAGAACCAGCGACTGGCTTAGAAGAAGCCTCGTCGTCGGTTTTGGACCTCGGATGCCTGTCCTTTTCTTTTTCTTTGCGTTTCTTGTGAATTCCGGTAGTCGGATGGCTATCCAACGACATTGTATAATTAAATCTTCTGCCAAAATAGTGTAATGCAAAATCTTACCGCCACTTAATAGTGCGTTGGTTAAATCTAGCACAAAACCGACAGCTATCAATGTCGTGGTCAGGGCCTAGGCAAGGAATACAGTAAGAATGAAAGTCCTTAGGAGGTATTTGCTTCCCACATGAAATACAATTAACTTTTTCTGACATCGGTCTGGAGCAAGAAAAAAGTTTCCCAGGGTACTTAGCTTTTAATGAAGACTTCGGATCTGAAATTCGAACATGAAAATCTCAGGAGTCGGCCGACCGGCACTTGCGAACTGCTTATGCTTTGGGCACTGCGCGGCAAGAAAGACTGAAAAAAATGTCGTCGGCTGCATCTTTTATACCCCTGGCGCACTGACGTCAGGGAAGAGGCAACAGCAACTGACGCCGGACCTAGACTTTGGAATTCAGGCCGACTGAGGGTAGCCTGCCAGCAGGATAACCCAAGTGTAATGACTGCAACAGTGAAGCACGAAGAACATCTATTTATATGCACACCCCAAATAGACTAACATGATTAACAACAGGAAAAAAAAAAAAAAAAACAATACTCCTCAATAGCTAACCTGCAAGCTATCCTAAAAAAGTACAGTTTTGTACCTACCATAAATGTAGATGTTCGAGGATCCACATTGCTGCAGTCCTAACTATTGGGTAGTCCGCTGTCCAGTCGGCCCGAATACCAAAGTATATGGCTGACGTCGGTCAGGGCGCATTAGACTGACGTCAGTACGTCAGGGTACTAATGCGCATGACCGACGTCATATCCTCAGTCTTTTCTTGCCCCAGATGTCAGAAGACCCTGAAAAGCTAAGGCCAAAACCAAAAATTCCAAACATACCTGCACCAAAAATATGTACAATATATACAAAATTACCAGAATATAACCTCACCTACACAACCACCCTTAAACACAGAGGGAAGGAGGAGGGTAAATTGGACTGCAGCAATGTGGATCCTCGAACATCTACATTTATGGTAGGTACAAAACTGTACTATGTTCTTCATTCCACATTGCTGCAGTCCTAACTATTGGGTAGAATCCCAAAGCAGAGGTAAGGGAGGCTGGCAAATCATAAGGAAGCAGGAACTGACAACATGCCTTGCAAAATAGCAGTGGCAAAACCAGCCCTAGACTTAGAGTAGAGAGGAAGGTGATAATGCTTAGAGAAAGTATGCACTGAACTCCAAGTAGCTGCCTCCAAAATATCCTTAGTGGCCACCCCTTAGAAATGCTGTAGAAGTGGCAGTAGCCCTAGTGGAATGAGGCCTAATTCCAGCTGGAATCTCCTTGCCATGATGGGAATAACAAAATGCAATGCAAAACCCAATCCACCTAGAAATAGTTTGTTTTGACACAGGCTTGCCCTGAACCCAAAGCAAAAGAAACAAACAACTGCTGAGACTGCCTAAAATCCTTAGTCCTGCTCAAATAATAACGCAATTGCCTGTGTACATCTAAAGTGTGCAAAATCTTTTCCCCTTTATTTTGGGGATCTGCATAAAAAGTAGGCAAATGAATAGTTTGGTTTAAAGCCACACTAGAAACCACCTTAGGCATAAAGGAAGGATTAGTACGTAAAGATACCCTATCCTTATGAAAAATCAAAAAAGGCTCTACCGCCATAAGGGCCTGCAACTCAGAAACCCTTCTTGCAGAAGTAATGGCCAACAAAAAAGCAGTCTTCCATGACAAATATTTCAATTCAGCAGTAGCCGCAGGCTCAAAAGGTTGTAGAGTAAGTTTCTCCAACACAAAATTGAGATCCCAAGCAGGAGTAGGAGCTCTACGTGGGGTCTTATATTCTTTGCCCCTCTAAGAAATTGCTTGAACAAAGGATGCGAAAACAATGGTGGGTCACAATCATAGTGAGCTGAAATTGCTGCAGCATGAATCTTAATGGAAGAGAAAGACAAACCTTTGTCCAATAACTCAGTAAGATATTGAAGAGCCACACTCAAATTAGGCTCAGAAATCTCCAAATTGTTTGCTGCACTCCAAAATAAAAATCTCTTCCATTTTTCTCGTACACTTTCCTTGTACTAGGCCTTCTGGCTTCCATAATCACATTTAAAACTTGTTGAGGAAGTTGAGACCTGCTGTCTTTCAAAACAGAATATGCCAGGCTGTTAGATGAAGAGATTGAAGCTTGACATTGAGCAGGTGACCGTCCCTCTGAGACAACAGGTGTGGAATCAAGGGTAAAGGCCATGGAGGCTTCCTTACCAGACTCCTCAGTAATGGGTACCAGTGCTGCGAGGCCAATCTGGAGCTATTAAAATCATCCTTGGCTTGTCTTGTCTGACCTTTAGAAGCACCTTTGGGAGAAGAGGCAGAGGTGGAAAAGCATACACATGAAGATTTTTCCAACTGAAAGAAAGAGCATCCACTTTCCAAGCTGTGTGATGAAACCTCTTTGTGCAAAACTTTGGCAGCTGGTGGTTTAGTGGAGAAGCGAACAGATCTATGTCTGGAGTTCCCCATGACACTGTCAATTTTTGAAATACATGAAGATCCAGTTTCCACTCGTGGGGATCCATGATTTGTCTGCTTAACACATCTGTTAAGGAGTTCTGTGCTCCCGGCAGAAACCTTGCCTGAAGAGTTAGTTGCAAGCTGAGCGCAGTCTCCCATAAAATCATTGCTTGCCTGCACAATGGGTAAGAATGTGTTCCCCTTGTTTGTTGATGTACCACATGACAGTTGTGTTGTCTGTTAGAATCAACACCTGCCCTGGAAGAAGTAACTCCTTGAAAGCCATTAATGCAAACTGGACTGCTAACATCTCTTTCATGTTGATATGTAGATGCTGTAGTCTGGCAGGCCACTTGTCTTGTATCCACTTTCCATTTAGATGAGCTCCCCAAGCAATGTCTGAGGCATCTGTCGTTAGAATCTGACTCGCCTCTGGCCGGGTCACAGAGAGTCCCTTGTTTAGGTGACATTCCTGAGCCCACCACAAAAATTCCTTTTGAATGCAAGGTATTATTTGAATGACAGTGTCCAAATCCTGGCAGTGCTGTGTCCATACATTTTGAGATACCATTGCAGCTTCCTCATATGCAGTTTGGCATTGGGAAGCACCAGAATACAAGATGCCATGAACCCTAAGGCTTGAAGGACTGTCCTTGCAGTCAGCCCGGACTGAAGAGATAGTTGATGGAAGTAACTGGAAAGATTCTGTTGTTTGTCCGGGGTTAAAAAGGCCATCTGGGCTGCTGTATTCAGTCTCACACCCAGAAAGCACATGTCTTGAGAGGGTACTAGACTGGACTTTATTTCGTTCACAGAATACCCTAGGCATCTTAGCACTGCTATGACATAATCCAAATGCTGTAGAAGGTCTTCCTTTTCTTGAGCTAGAATCAGGCAGTCGTCCAAGTAAGGATAGATTTGAATTCCTTTTAGCCTGAAGTAAGCTATCACTGGAGCCAGAACCTTTGTGAATACTCTGGGCGCAGTGGATAAGCCAAAGGGCAATTCAGAGAACTGATAATGAGAATTTCCAGCTCGAAAACGCAGATACTTCCTGCAACTTAGTCTTATAGGCACATGAAGGTAAGCTTCCTTGAGATCTAAAGTTACCATCCAGTGATCCTTGCCCAGCAGAGGTAAAAGCTGTTGTAACGTCAACATTTTGAACTTGGGAATGTCCAGATAAGTGTTGAGGATAGATAAATCCAAAATTGGCCTCCACGTGTTCCCCTTCTTCGGTACTAGGAACAGGCGAGAATAAAATCCTAGGCCCCTTTCTGGCACAGGAACTGGCTGAATGGCCCCTATGTGGAGCAACAGAGAAATTTGCTTGTGAGCCTCTTGTCTTTGTAGAGGAGGAATGTCTGGCATGCCTTTGAAAGGAGGCATGGTATGGAAATAAAACCTGTAACCGTGGTGAATGATATCCAGAACCCATCTGTCTTGGGTAATTAAATCCCAATTTTCTTTGAAAAGAGACAGCCTTCCTCCCAAAGGTGCTGCCAGGCGAGAATGTACTGGCAGCTGAAAAGGCAGGTCATTGGGTCTGCTTACGAAAGGACTGACCCCTGCCCTCACCAGAAGTCTGAGCAGGGGAACTCCTGTCCTAGGCCTAAAAGAACCTTGAGCTCTGCCCCTACCACGTCTAGACCTACCCCTAGACTGGGAATCATAAGCAGGATAAGTCCATCCCTTAGTAGGCCAATTTCTACTAAACTTGGAGGCTGCACCTGCAAAAATCCTTAACAGTTTGCATAGACTTAGCCTTGTCCTCCATTTTCTTTAAGACTGCTTCCACAGGCGAACCAAACAACACATCAGACTGCAAAGGAGCATCCAAAATCCTTGTTTTAACATGCTCAGCTAAATTCTGATCTCTCAACCAGGCATGCCTACGAAGAACAGAACCAGTGGCAGCCACCCTCGAGGAGGCCTGCACAGCATCAAAACCACATTGCAAGGAATGTTTACCCACCTGTTCAGACACATGAACTAAATCCTGCAACTCTTTACACTCAATACCTTCTGCCAGAGCATCCACCTTAGATTTCAATTGTGAAAGGAGATAATTCTGATATTTTAACATGTGAAACTGACAATTCAACGCCCTCATGGCTAAAGTGGAAGAAGTATACACTTTCTTTCCCCATCTATCCAAAGCCCTTGCCTCTTTATCAGGAGGAACAGGATTTTTAACAACAGAGGCCTTCACACCTTTAGGCCCCTGAGAGACAGTTTCCAGGTCTGCCCTAGGACTCTTAAAAGATACTTATGAGCTTCAGGCACCCTATAGTACCTATCCGGTTTAACTGGGGCAGGAGGCAAAGAATCAGGATTGAGGGAAGCCTCTGCAAAACATCTTCCACCACATTCAGAACAGGAGGTATAGCTAAAGGCCTATGCTGGGGTAAAACAAGAATTCCCTAAGCCTCTTCCTGGAATCAGAGAAATCTTGACCTTCCCATTTAAAATGCTCCCTCATGGAATGCAGAGTCTCTGAAAATGAAAAATCCTCAGGAGGAGAAGCTGAAGGAGTAGAATCATCCACATCAGAATCAGAATAAGGAGGATACTCCTGCAAGTCTTCAGCCGAAGACTCAGAAGCCTCCGAACATTGCTCAAAACTCTCAAACTCAGGTTCCACCCTAGGCCTCTTATCAGGAGGGGGCATAGAACCTCTAATCATAGTAATCAAATCCTCTGCCATTTTAAGCATATGTTTCTTAGGCAAAGACCCTGAAGCACTAGGAGAAACCCCCACTGAAGTTAAACTTGGCCTGCCTCTCAAAGAAGCCTTAGAAACAGAAGGGGAGGCTCTAACCACCTTAGGAAGAGAGGGAAGAACAGCCACCTGAGAAGCCCCCTCAGCCTGGCCTACTTCCTGCGAGGATACATCCTGTAACAGTAAAGTCTCTCCCTGAGACTCCAAAGAAACACCTGGCAAAACCTCCGGCTCCACTGAGCCTTCTAAAGATCCGACGTCTGGGACTGTCGGTTCTTCCACTCTAGGCTTTGCTGCTTTGTCCTTGCGCTTTTTGGCCGAAGCGGGCGTCGGAGCCTCCGACGGCATTTTATAATTACAACGCTTCCCAAAAACTAACCTGGCACAGTCTAACCTTCTCTTAATAGTGCGTTTGTTAAATCTAGCACAAGAGCGGCATCCAACAACGTCGTCAGGCCCTAAACAAGGTATACACAAAGTATGGTAATCCCTATGAGGTATCCGTTTCCCACAAGAAATACAGTTATTCACTTTTTCTGACATCCGGTTAAATACTGAGGCAAGAAAAAACCAAAATATTCCCCAACGGGGTACTTAGCCAACTTTAATTCGGTCTGAAACTCTGACTTCAGAAACTTTCAGAACGCCAACCTGCACTCGCAAAATTGCTTCTGCATCGGACCATGCGGCAAAAAAGACTGAGGATATGACGTTGGTCATGCGCATTAGTACCCTGACGTACTGACATCAGTCTAATGCGCCCTGACCGACGTCAGCCATATACTTTGGTATTCGGGCCGACTGGACAGCGGACTACCCAATAGTTAGGACTGCAGCATTGTGGAATGAAGAACATCTACAGGACACTAACTTGCCTTCCAACGATGCATAAAACTATACACCGGAATTCATGCCGACAGAGTTTATAATCATTTAGAGGAAAACTCGAATCAAAGCAGTAGAACAAAAAGGTAACAAACAGAAGGATTATTTATTGTTAAATAACGTCAAAATGGAGAAGTGTAAAAAGGGGAAGAATCCAAGTATGGCATGCATAGACTATAAAAAAAGCATTGGGCAGTATCCCACATGCATGGATAAAGAGTGCTTAAAAATATACAAGATACACCGTTTCACTGATCAATTACATTACAGTGACCATGAAACAGTGGCAAACCACTTTGTAGTTAAGCCATGATAAAGGACAATTAGTCCAAGGATAAAACTTCAAAGAGATATTCCAGGGTAACATTGTCACCACTGCTCTTTCGTCTTGCCCTAAATCCATTAAGATGTCTACTTAACAGATTAGGACATGGCTACAACTTGGCTCCCAGAAAAAAAAAAACAAACTAAAGATTTTCATCTTCTTTTTGTGGATGACTTAAAACTGTATAGTTCATCAGATGAGGAAATGAAAGCACAACTACAAGTGGTCAAAACTTTCTCAGGTGATAACAGAATGTCATTTGATCTTGATAAATGTGCAAAAGCAACCTTTAAAGCAGAAACGTTGCAGCACCAAGAAAATATCAGTCTGGAACAGATATGTGATATAAAATAACTTGAGCAAGAAGTGTATAAATATGTGGTAAACTGATGAAGGATCAACAATGGATTCTGGCATAATGGTTAAGGTGTTTACCTTACAAACACAAGGTCCAGGGTTTGATTCTCACATGGGGTAATTGGCAAGGCTGAAAATGGCCCACAAGGGTAGTTAGCCTAGTACTAATCTATGAATCTATGAATAAATGCAAATAAAACTTAAAAGAAATTTTAGAAGACTAAAATTAATACTGAAAACAGCTCTGATATTTAGGAAAAAGTCAGAGCTACAAACCAATTTGCTCTTCCTCTCCTAACTTACAGTTGTGTACTGACTGAGTGTTGTCCCAAATGGTACTGGATTAGTTGGACAGGAAAACAAGAAAAATGCTTCATGCTTATCAAATGATTTATAAAAATCAGTGTATACAAAAATTATATATCCCCCATTCTGAAGGAGGTATGGGCCTCCTCGAAATTGATTACATGTATAGATTTGCAATCGTAGGACTGCATACATATCTGCTCACCTCACAAGATCCAAATATAGTGCAAGTTTTAAAAAATGAGAATAAGTCTAAGATGACTTCCCTGCTTAGTTTAGAAGAAGCACATCAGTGTTAAGCGGGAATGGAAATCAAACCAGAATGAGATAAAACATCAGACAGCAACTGAATGTGCCAAAAAACAAAAGAAAGTATATAAGATGAAGGATCAGATGAGAAGGCAAAATATGTGGAAAATGCATAAATAAAGTTGAGAGCACAGAAAACTCTTAGAACAACTTCATGTTTATTAGGATCGAATGCAGGAATGGTTAAGGAGAAGTTAATTTAAACCAAAAGACAAAAGGTTAATACTGACGGCCCAAGATAGAGGACTATGTACACGTTGCTTTACAAAGTCCATTGAACATGTGGGAGAAATACACAAACAGTTTTTTTTTTAAACAAAATTGGAAACCATCCCAAATCTTGTTGCTGGGTGTGATACACTAACAGCAGAAGGACTGTATATTGAAAGGCACTATAACATGGCAAGACTGTTGCATTGGGGATTAAGCCAACATTATAATACTGAAGTAGCAAAGAAGCACTGAAAACATCAGCCACATAGCATTATAGAAAATTATGAAGTTTATATCATGTGGGATCACCCATTACCAACAGTTCAAAAAACAGTTGAGAGAAAACCAGATATAGTAAGCCATGGAAAGACAAAAGCAGCACTGATTATTGAAATTGCTACACACAGTGACTACGATGTCTTACGTACAAGACAGACACAAAGTCATAAAATACCAGAATTTACAGGCAGAAACGAGGGCAATGTGGAAAAAGGATACTCAGACAGTTCCAATACTAGTAGATGCAATGGGTCTTATAAAAAAGAATTTACAATCTTACTTAGATAGGTTACTGAACTTACTGATGCATGTAACTTTACAGACGGAGTCAGTTCTGGGCACATTGCGGGTGCTTAATGAATGTCTGGATAACATAAAAGACTGAAATAATACTAATTTCATGAACTTTAATCATACTTTGACTTATGAATGGGGTCCATTCCCATCATGGCATCAGAAACCCAAAAGACTTGGAGAAATTAAACTGCCAGACATCTCACACAGCCACTTAAACAGCACATTTATAAAACAACATGTAACCTTTCCAAGTTTAACCTAGAAGTGTTCATTACTAACCTATCATCAATTAAGTGAAACTTCCTAAAAACACTCCACTTAGATGATGCTGCAAATAAATTCAATGCAACTCTTCTGAATATCATGAATAGCTTTGCACCTCCTAGAAGGAACAGACTAAAAAATTATGCAATTTGGCTATCTAAAGAGAGTAGGAATGCTAATGCAGGACAGAGAAAAAAACATGGAAAGAATGGCAAAAATATAACACACCACAATATCTTGAAACTTCAGAATGCTTCTCGATCGTACTAAAAAGCAAATTAATGAAGACAAAAACCTATATGGTTTACTATCAAATGACTGAAAATCAAAAGACTGAATCCCAAAAAGACTGAACATTCAAAATATTGAATGATGGAATTTGCCCCTTCTCCACGGATGTGTGATCTTGGAGTTGGTATATATATTTAGCAGGGGGTGTTGGGGGGGCACAGCCCCCCACATGAGGGAAGCAGGGGGGCTTGCCCCTTGCATTAAAAATGTATTCGATATTTTGAATTTTCAGTCTTTTTGGGATTCAGTCTTTTGATTTTCAGTCATTTGATAGTAAACCATATTCCTTAGAATTGGGTACCAGTGCTGGCGGGGCCAGTCTGGAGCAATTAGGATCATTTTTGGTTTTTCCTGTCTGACTTTTAGTAAGACCTTGGAGAGAAGAGGCAGAGGGGGAAAGGCATAGACTGATAGGTTTTTCCAACTGAAGGATAGGGCATCCACTTTCCATGCTTTTCTGTGACAAGTTCTTGTGCAGAATTTGTCCAGCTGATAATTATGGGGAGAGGCAAACAGATCTATGTCTGGGCTCCCCCATTTCTGTGTTAACATGCTTAAGATTTGTGGATCCAGTTTCCATTCGTGTGGGTCCATAAGATTTCTGCTTAGGTCGTCTGCCAGAGTATTTTGTTTTCCTGGCAGGAATTGAGCTTGAAGATGTATTTGGTAAGTCAAGGCTGTGTTCCACAATGCCATGGCTAGTCTGCAAAGGGGGTAGGAATGTGTACCCCCCTTGCTTGTTTATGTACCACATAACCGTGGTGTTGTCAGTCTTTATCAGTAGTTGTCCTGGATGAAGGAAGTCCTTGAAGGCTGTCAGAGCATTCTGAACAGCTAGCATCTCTTTCTGGTTGATATGCAGATGCATTTGCCCTGAATGCATCTCCCCGCCAGGTGCCCCCCCCCAAGCATAGTCTGATGAGTCTGTAGTTAGGGTTTGGGTGGCAGGGGGTAGAGTGAATGACAGTCCCTTGTTTTGGAGACATGTCTCTGCCCACCAAAGAAACTCCTGTTGTAGGCAGGGAATGAGAAAAATCATTGTTTCCAGACTGTGACAGTGTTGACTCCATAAACTTTTTAGGTACCATTGTAGTTTCCTCACATGCAGTCTCGGATATGGAATTAGTAGAATGCACGATGCCATGAACCCCAAAGCCTGCAGAATTTGTCTTGCAGATGACTGGGTTTTTGTTGCCATTTGTTTGAAGTATGTTGTCAGTTGCCTTTGTTTGTCTGGCGTAAGGTAAGCCATCTAGGCAGTTGTATTCAAGCTTGCACCCAGGAATGTAATTATTTGAGAGGGTACCAGTTGGGATTTCTTTTCGTTTATTGTGTACCCTAGGCATGTTAGAAACCTTTTTACAAATGTCAGATGTTGAAGAAAAATGTTCCTGTCCTCTGCTTGAATGAGACAGTCGTCCAGATAAGGATAAATTTGTATGCTTCTTTGTCTGCAGAATGAAATTACTGGTGCCAGACACTTTGTAAAAACCCTGGGCGCAGTAGATAACCCAAAGGGCAGTGCAGAGAATTGGTAATGCTGAAAACCTGACTTGAAGCGGAGGTATCTTCTGCATGATTCCCTTATTGGGATATGCAGGTATGCCTCCTTTAAGTCTAGAGTCACTAACCAAGCGTTCCTGCCCAGCATAGGCAGTAGCTGTTGTAAAGTCAGCATTTTGAATTTTTGAATGTCCAGGAATGTGTTCAAAATCGATAAGTCCAGTATTGGATGCCAGGCATTGTGTTTTCTGGGTACCAGGAAAAGTCTTGAATAAAAACCTTGTCCTTTTTCCTTTTCTGGTACTGGTTGAATAGCCCCCATATCCATGAGGGACAATTTGTTTCTGAGCCTCTGCCCACTGATTGTGTGGCAGATCTGGCCAACCATTTTGGATTGGCAAAGTATGGAAATGAAATCTGTACCCCTGGGATACTATGCTTAATACCCACTTGTCCTGGGTAATTAACTGCCAATTTTGAGCATGAAGTGCTAGTTTTCCCCCCAAGGGGGCTGCCTGAAGATAAGTGCTTGGTGAAGGTAGAGGGAAGTCATTGAGACTACTTACTGTAGGGTTGTGCTTTGTTTCCTCCAGATTTGTAGGTAGAAGCACCCCATTGCTTTGACCTGTAAGAACCCTGTGATAGGTATCTGGAGCCTTTTGAGTGCTTGGATTTGCCTTGAATGGCCCTGTTGGACACAGGAAAGGACCAATTTTTAGTAGGCCAGTGCCTACTGAACCTGGGTGGCTGCACTTGCAAGAAATCTTTTACAGTTTGCATAGATTTAGCTTTGTCTTCCATTTTCTTTAAAACCTCTTCTGCCTTATTACCAGAGTATCATGCTGCAAAGGGGCATCCAACAATTTAGCTTTAACATGATCAGGCAGATTTTGCTCCTTGAGCCAGGCATGCCTTCTAATCACAGATCCAGTAACTGCAGCCCTGCAAGAGGCCTCCAAGGAATCAAAACCACATTGCAAAGTACGCTTTCCAACCTGTTCTGCTGAATGCAATAATTCCTGTAATTCTTTATTTTCCACACAATCAGAAATCAATATAATTTTCTGTTTCAGTAAGCCCATAACATGCTGTTGATATTTAAGCATATGAAACTGGCAGTTTAAGGCCCTAATTGCCAAGGTTGCAGACGTATAAACCTTCTTTCCCCATCTATCCAGTGCCCTGGAATCTCAATCAGAGGGGGTAGTATTTTTGGCTGCAGAGGTCTTTGCACCCTTGGGACCCTGTGAAATAGTTTCAGGATCAGCAGCAGGGTTTTTGAATAGAAATTTGTGGGAGTCAGGAACCCTGTAATATCTGTCTGGCTTACTAGGAGCCAGAGGTAGGGAATCAGGAGCCATGCTTGATTCCGAAAACACATCATCAACAATGTCTAATACAGGAGGAATTGCCAAAGGCCTATGCTGAGGAAGAAGGAGAAAATCCCTAAGCCTCTTTTTTTTGATTCATGGAAGTCCCGACTCTCCCAGTGAAAATGTTCCCTTAAAGTATGCAAAGTTTCTCCAAAAGAATAATCCTCAGGAGGAGATGCAGATGGGATGAATTCTTCTGCATCAGAATCCCCATAGGGTGGAATAGAAAATTCCTGATCAGAAGAGGAATCAGAAAAAAATGGAAACCTGATCTGAAGATTCATAATCAGTGCCTTGCCTAGGCCTCTTAGCAGGGGGGGGACCCCTGATCAAGGTAATTAAGTCCTCAGCCAGCCCTTTTGATCATCTGTTTTTAGGCATAGGGGCCTGAGCACGTGGCTCATGCGTCATTTTTTTAGATATAGAAGAAGATTTTGATCTTGTTTTTGAGGCTGGCGTCAGTTTGATATAAAAATGTTGAGGCCTGAAAACACCCTCAGAAGCTGGTGCCTGCTCAGAGGCTCCGGACCCATCCAAGGGAGAGACATCCACGGGTTCAATACTCTGAGAATCTCACGGCATACTCCAAATGGGTCTCGGTAGAGGCCTACGACTCAAATGTAGCGGGTATCAGGGGCTGCAAAAGCACCTCACTGAGTACCGGCGAACCGGCGACTGGCTTAGGAGAAGCTTCGTCGTTGGTTTTGGACCTCGACGGTCTGCCTGTCTTTTTCTTTGCACTTTTTGTGAACTTCGGTAGTCTGATTGCTAACCGACGACATTTCAGGATAATTAAATCTTGATCCAAAATATTTAAAAGCAAAAATATACTGACGCTTAATAGTGCACTGGTTAAATCTAGCACACAACTGACAGCAAGGCACATTATGATCTGGGCCTAGGCAAGGAATACAGTACAAATGAAAATCCTTATGAGGTATTTGCTTCCCACAAGTAATGCAATTATTAACTTTTAAAAGAAAGCGACACAAGCAAATAACCACGAAAAAGACCTCAGAAGACCAGGAAGCCTGTGACCACCACACAATATTTTACAACTTGATAAAGCCTGGGATGCGCCAGGCGAAAGCGCTCGTTTTTTGAATACTGGCTTTGGATTATTAAAGCAACTTGGACTTTTTAAATTGTGGCTTTTTTCTTTGGACAAGTCATTTTGTGGTAAAGTCACCTTGCTATTAACATTTCTATTGTTGGACTTTGTATGTACCACTACCTTTTGTAGTTCGACTTCGGAGTGGTATTTGACAACTGGTCACAGGCTTCCTGGTCTTCTGAGGTCTTTTTCGCAATTATTAACTTTTACTGACATTGGTAAGGAGCAAGAAAAAGTTTCCCCAATGGGGTACTTAGCTTTAGTTTGAAGACTTCGGTTCTGAAACTCGAATGCGAAAATTTCAGGAGTCAGCCGACCGGCACTTGTGAAATGCTTCTGCTTCGGGCACCGCGCGGCAAGAAAGACTGTAGAAAATGGCGTCGGCTGCATGTTTTATACACCTGACATCATGGAAGAGGAGACAGCAACTGACGCAGGACCCAAGACTTTGTTATTTCGGCTGACTGAGGGCAACCTGCCAGCAGATTACCCAAATGTAATGACTGCAACAGTGAAACATGAAGAACATCCAATGCTGTCTGGGCCAGAAGGGAGTCAGCAGCATGATTTTGGGAGCATCCTGTTTTATAATGAACAGGACCTTCAGAATTGAGTGGAAGGTGACGGAAGGCATAAAGAAGCATTTCCTTCCAGGAAAAAAGAGAGGGCAGCCATCTTCCAGGCCAGAGGGCATGGGACTCTAGCACAAAATACTAGTAGTTGTCTGTTCACGGAGAAGCAAACAGATTTACTTGAGGAGTACCCCAGTGATGGACAATGCTCAGAAACACTTCCCTATGAAGCATCCACTTGTTGGATTGTGTTATGGATCTGTTTAGAGAATCTACCACTATGTTTTGACCTGATGGAATACAGACTACCTTGAAGGGTCACCTGATGCTGGAGAGCCATCTCCCAAACCTGAGGGGCTAACCAGCATAGCAGATAAGACCTTGTCCCCCCTTGCTTGTTGACGCACCACATTACTGTGGTATTTTCTGTGAAATTCTTGAGAAAAAACAAAAAAAGAGAATAAAAAGCTTGAAGAACCAGCAGAAGCGCTCTCATCTCTTTGATATTAATGTGGTCTTTCTTAGGTCAAAGCGATCAAAGGTCCTGGACCAAAGGAGGCCCCCATCCCATGTCCGAGGTTTCTGTGGAAAGCTCATGAGAGGGGATAGGAGGTTGAAAATGAAGCCCTGGGTTGACGGATAACTGATGAATCCATCAATGAAGTTCCAGCGTGAGGCATGGAAGTAGAGGGACTAGATGAGAATGTTGAAGCCAAACTGACTTTAGAAACCAATTAAGCTTCTCATGTGGAGCTTGGCTAGATGGAGCATACGAATGGTGGAAGCCATGAAATCCAGAGTCCTCAGAAATTCTCTGGCTGTGATAGAAGTCAGAGGAAAAAAGAGACTGAATGAAAGCAATGAGAGTTAAGGCCTTGGGAAGAAGCAGGGATGCCAGCATTGGAACAGCCTGGATCCTGCAACCCAGAAAGATAGGATCCTGAGAAGGAGTCAGGAATGACTTCTGGAAATTTACAGTAAACCCCAGACTTTGAAAGAGAGAAACTGTAAAGTGTAGATGTTGAAGTAAGATGCCTGGAGAGGAAGCTTGAGTAAGTAGGTCGTCCAAGTAGGGAATGACCTGTATTCCCCTTAGCCTGTAGAAAGCAACCACTGGAGCGAGGCATTTGGTGAAGACCCTTAAGGCAGTAGAGAGGCCAAAGGACACAGCAGAGAACTGAAAACACCAGAAAGCAACAAAGAAATGCAACTACTTCAAGAAAACAGGATGAACAGGAATGTGTGGATAAACATCTTTGAGATCCAGAAAAAACTAGAAAAGCCTCATGAAGTAGCAGGGTTTGAAAAGATAGCATCCGAAAGGAAGAGACCTTTAAAAAGGTGTTTAGTTGGGAAAGGTCCAAAAATGGGTCGCCAGGTACCTTCTTTCCTGGAAACCAAAAACAATCTGGAGTAAACTCCTTCCTCCTCTTAGTGGGGTTTGGCTTTATTGGCCTGAAATTGTCCATTAAAATTACAAAACAAGTCATGGGCATTCAGAATCGCCAATTAGCTGAAACGCCTGATGTTCATAAGGGTCATTTGCATATTCCCCATGTGCCTCTGATACAAGAGGTTTGGGAGGTCACTCAGTGGAAGTTCTAGCTTTGCTGGAGTTTTCATTTTGTTTTTACTGATTGGTTTTTCAGTGACCTTGTCACTTATTGTTTTCCTCTGGGGAACTGGAACTTCTTTAATTGTTCCTTAAGCCAAAAGGGCCTGAAGCACCTCTGAAAATAGGGCAGTTGTTCCTGAAGAGGCTGAGGAATGCCCAAGAATGGGGGGGGGTTCCCAAACCATGTAATAACCCTAGAGAATTATGGGAAGAAACCAGGAGTATTAGGTGACCTTTACCTAAATAGGAAGGGAGAGAGAGAGAAAGAGAAATGTGACTGAGAAGAACAGGATAGTCAGATAGCACCTTGTTTATCAGGAAAAGGAAGCTTCCGAGTAGGAGTTTGGGTAGCCTTAGCAGGGGGAGCCCTTCTACCACCTTGGTAAATGGTGAACTACTAGGGACGACGTCCCAAGCAAAGCAAGAGCAGAGGCCTTCACCTCAGAATCAGGGAGATCAGAAATAGCCTGAGAGGCTTGAGAAAGAAGAGCCAAAATGTACCTAGTCATATGTGTATGATAATTAAACAGCACTAAAATCTAGGGTAGCATAAGTGTACACCTTCTTACCTAGCCTTTCCATGATTCTGCTATCCTTATCAGATGACAGCAATTTAGAGGAGGATAGCAATTTGGAAGGCTTATGAGAAGCCACAGAAACCACAGAAGAGTCAGCAGAGAGACACTTAATAAAAACAACTTGCAGTCCTCAGGCACTTTATTAAACTTATTTGTTTTATGGGAGCAGATGGTTGGGAGTCTGAGAAGCAGTGGAAAAGGTATCCAGCAAGGCTGCAAGAACAGCAGAGGGTCTAGGAGATTCCATTTGTAGAAGCTCATAGTACCACATCTGAACATTAGACACCTGAGCACAGTCCCATTTGAAAAATTCTATCATTCTAGAGTCAGTGTCCCCAAAGGAAATCTCCTCAAAAGGAGAGTCAGGATTAATAGATTTCTTCCTCAGAACCACAGTCAAGTGGCGAAGGGATCTGGAATGAATAAGTCAAGGACTCATCAGAATCAGCAACATCCTCCTCGGGGTCTCTTAAGAGGGGTGGAAGACCAGGAGGAAGCAGGGATAGAAACACCCTGTGGAGGCTTGAGAGCCATACGGGCATTAAACAATCCTTGAGCGAAGTTTTGCAATTCACTCTGAGGATCTTTTGGAGCAGGTGAAATATGTTTAGTCTTTTGGACTTTATTTTGAGTGGAACATCAGCTTTAAAGAATTTTGGATGTTCTGACCCCCTGACAGCACTCAATAACAGTAGTTGGAGCCCCATCCCTTAATAAAACTGGAGGAACACCCTCTATGCCTTTCAGTAATAACCAGCCGCAGTTCCCCCTGTACATCTGAAGTGGATGTCTGCAAAACCTCCATGTAAGTGTGTAAGTGCATGGTGTTGAGTTCATGCCGGTCTCCGAAGAGGTCACGGCAGAGGAATCTGAGAGAGAAACAGACAAGGCTCCAGACTTTCACTAGCCTCAAGCGAGATGTCCGGTGGAGGCAGTACTGCTGTAAAATCAGACCAGATCTTTTTTTTTTTTTTTGCAGATAGCTGGCCCTTGGGCCGCGAAGATCCTTCCATAGTATCCTTAGCCAACAATTTAATTTGTTGGTTCTCAATGTAAATCGCGAGGGAAGAAAGCAGACTCCACAACATCTTGGGGACAAAGGCATGATAAAGTTCGTAAGACGTATGGTCATGGGACGTGCCTAAACTGAACAAGCACTGCTTGTGATGATCTTTATGGGAATATGTCTCCTGCACTGGCATTTCCCTTTCTGAATGACATGAAACCCAACAACCAGAAACAAGTCAAGCATAAGGCAATAAAATCAAAAACTCCCAACAGGGCACTTATCTGAAAGTGGTGGAAACCAGAAGATGAACGAGCATTCAGACCAACAACTGAAGATGGCGTTTGGACTGGTGGCAAAGAAGTTCTGAGGATGGTAAGTCCAGACGTCACCTTTATGCGCTAAGCTGAATATGGGAAGCATACATGTGATGTATAGTGTACCCTTTACAACCAAAAGACTTTGGTATACTGGCCTGATATCGGGCTGCCTAAGGCAGGGGATCCCTACTGTAATGATTATGCAACAGCGATATGGGAAGGACATCTCCTATACCCAACACAACATGGCTTTTGTACTTCCCACAGTAGTAACACTGCAATTCTAAACATATACAGATACTGTCAATAAAGCTAGAGACAACTGCAAACTAGTCTCCCTATTTCTAGACTTGTCTAAAGCCCCTGAGACAGCTTGTCACAGCAAACTTCTACTTTAGACTTCATAAGCTCTCTCTCAGCCCACCCTTGTATGTTTCTATCCAAAAGCACTCCTCTCTCTCTCCATACCTCCCTCTCACCACCAGTGTACCACAAGGCTCTATTCTTGGTCCCCTCCTCTAACATTCTCAGCAACACCCTCCACACATACAAACAACAGGCCACCCTAATTTAGTACGCATAATGAAGTATGCAGATCGTACCTTCGTTGAAGGTTGTGCGTCAGAGCTGGCAACTCTGCACGTAAAAATCTACTGCCAATCATTAGCGGACCAGAGTTCTGCTGTGGAGACCCCTAACTGGGAAAAGCCTAAAGACACAACAATGAAGTATGCAGATGACTCCACACTCATTTGTACATCTGACTTGGCACACCTCCAAAAAATTACTCAGGAAGCTGAAACAGCAATTGAAACATTTTTTTTTTTTTTTTTTTTAACTTACAACTCATGCTCAACCCTAAAAAATACTTTTTTTCCCAAATCCCTCTCACATGAAAACACAAAATTTAAAGCCTTCTCTCTTGATAATTCAGCCACTGAAGTCACGGATGATCTTAAATTTGACCTGGATATACATTTGCATAAAACTCATCAAAAACTACGGATGCTTTATAGAGCCAAATTTTCCCACCAATACAACTAAGGCTACACTTACCACTACTTATCTCCTCTCCACACTTCTTTATGGTGCTTCCATCCTCACTAATCTTCAGGCATCACAAATATCAAAAGTTGAAAAATGCTATAACAAAGTTGCTAAATTTGCAGCAAATACCCCCTTCAGAGCCCACCAGTGTATAGCATTAAAGTAGTATGAACCTATGATTATTTACTATGATTAAATTGGTTACAACTATTATATCAACTATCATATCAACTAACATGTGCAATAAAATTATTCAGAACTCATATGTTTGTCCAGCACTAAATAACATTCTACACAACCATGTTCCTAGTTGGTCATTACAATCCAATGACCCAAAATTCTTGTCTGCCCACAAACTTATAAAATCTGCTGGGTATTATCTATACTTGTACCATGTTGTTCCAGCTTGGAACACCTTATCTCTATGCATCAGGTCAATACCCTCATTCCCATCCTTCAAAACCATTTTAAAATACTACCTAGCCAAAACCTGTCAATGCTCCTGCTCAACACCAGAAAAATCTATATCCCTAAATGTAGACAAATGCCTATTCATACCTTACGTCTCCTCACTCTTCCTTCTTCCCTCACTATCTTACTTCTGTCAAATTTTCTCCCTTGGCTTTCTCTCTAAATATACCATAAGCCTGCTTTTGTCCCACTTTTTATCACAATTCCAGTTTGTATTACACTAACTCACTTTTAATTTCTCTATCAACAGGCTAACATTTCAATATCAAATCATCATTTAACTTATCTATTCTTAACCAATGTTTTCATATTCTGTCTAATTTGGTATAATTATTTAAACTGCATTTGTTTTTGGTATTATTTTGAAAGACTGTAAAATTATTGTTCTTAAAATGTTTTGTAATACTTTGGAGCTTTTCTCCCTGGGCCTCACCTGAAAATGGGTTTGGTAATCAAATGTCAAATAATAAAATAAACAAATAAATAATACTTGGTAAATGTATTCATAGAAGACCAAGCACTTGCTATAAGAAACTCTCTTGAAGCAAGTTCTGGAAGCAGTCACTCCTCTGGAGGAGTGGGCTTTGACTAAAGCAGTTTCCAATGGTCAGCTGGCCAACTGATGACACACTACAATGAAACTGATGGCAGCAGTGGTGCAGCAGTAGCACTGTCGCTGCACAGTAAGAGGTTCTCGGGTTCAATTCTTGGCTGGGTGTCTTCTGTATGGAGTCTGCATGCCCTCTCTGCATTTGAGTGGGTTTTCTCTGGGTGCTCTGGTTTCCTCCCACATTGCAAAGACATGCGTCTGCAGCATTTCTCCCCAGGCCTCTGCTGAAAAAAGTTGTACTTTCACGGTTAACAAATGTTAACTAAAATAAATAGACTGGCAGTCAGTGTGTAAACTATATGATTTGCAAACACAAGTGCTTCCCTCTCAGAGCAATGTAAATATAGATTTTAGCTTGTCTTCCTAAAACTAATACATACTCCTCAGCTAAATCCTGTGCTCTCAGTACATATCCAAGGTACAAAGAATCATCTCTAGCTTTTGCTTACTCCACAAAAACTAGGAGGATTGGTACAGAGGAACACTGAAATTGCCATCAGAAGAAAATATGGATTTGACCTGAGGGACTGTCTATCCCTATGAAAGGACTTGGCATGATTCCCTGCACATAAGGGTCTGAGGCACTGAAATGATGAGCAGTGATAGCTGTAAGGAACACTGTTATTCAAGAAACAAACTCCAATACCTCTTACTATGCAGACTCAAACAGCAGACAAGCAATCCTGTCTATGATGAAGTTTAATTCTCACAGAGAAGATAGCTTCCACAAAAAGGACCAATATCAAACACACTTTTAAGCAACTGCTTGAACATTCAGTGTTGACTCCATTGCTGTCGGAAAATGCATCATTACTTGACTATCTTGACAGGTGCCCTGATGAAAGAGCACACGTAATTGTATGATATATGGGTTACTTTTAAATACCTTATTTCCATACAAACTTAAGAATGCCAAAAAAGAACCAACAGGCTCCAAGCATGAGCATGTTTAAGTAGCCAGCACCTTACATCATTGGTGTATGTGCTGCTCAGGGGCACTGATGTCCTTGAACATGGGATTTTGCTGAAAAAAGAGATGGATACTTAGCATAACTTGGCATCTATGTTATCCTATGTCTTCATCCATCACCACAGGGTCTTGGATCCAACATCAGATCCGAGCTGGCAATATACAACAGACAGATCCAAGGCTTTGGCTCCTTCCTCTCCCATAATGCCCTGCTACTGTCTAATCCCCAGATAGTACAGTTGTGTACACTTACCATAAATGTAGATGTTCGAGTGTATTCACTGTTGCAGTCATTACATTTGGGTAATCTGCTGGCAGGTTGCCCTCAGTCGGCCTGAATAACACAGTCTTGGGTCCTGCGTCAGTTGCTGTCCCTTCTTCCATGACGTCAGGGGTATAAAACATGCAGCCGATGCCATTACATCAGTTTTTCTTGCCCCAGATGTCAGGTGCCCCCCAAATGGGAAACAAAATATATAAATAATTTTAAACACAAAAATATACACTTCCAAACAAAAGCAAATACACCAAAAAGGCTTTAAGTGTAGAAAAATAAAGGAGAGGCATAGTAAAAGAAAAAAACAGGTGGCTGGAGGGAGGGTAACAGGACTGCAACAGTGAATACACACGAACATCTTCATTTATGGTAACTGTACACAACTGTACTGTGTTCTTCGTGTTTCACTGTTGCAGTCATTACATCTGGATAGAGTCCCAAAGCTAAGGTTGGGAGGATGGATTTATACAGTATTAGGACCAGCTATAAGGCCCTGCAAAACAGCAGTGGCAAAGACAGCTCTGGATTTAGAGAAAAATTGATAAGTAATAGTGCTTGGTGAAAGTATGAACTGAACTCCAGGTAACAGCTTCTAGAATATCCCTGGTAGGAACACCTATGAGAAAGGCTGTAGAAGCAGATGCAGCCCTGGAGGAATGGGACCTGATCTCCTGGGGGGATAGGTTTTCCATGGTACTTATAGCAGAAATGAATGCAATGGCTTATCCATTTGGAAATGGTTTGCTTTGAAATAGCCTTTCCCTCTGCCCCCGCAGCAAATGCTACCAGCAGTTGTTTATATTTTCTTCAAGATTTAGTCCTGTCCAAGTAAAATCTAAGTTGTCTGTGTAGATCTAATGAATGCAGAATCCGCTCCCCTTTGTTCTGTAGATTGGGAAAGAAAGTTGGCAAATGAATGGACTGATTAAGAGCCACACTGGATACCACCTTGGACATGAAGGATGGGCTGGTCCTGAGTGACACCCTGTCTGCATGAAAGATGATGAAAGGCTCCACTGCCATCAGGGCCTGTAATTCAGAAATCCTTCTAGCTGAAGTGATTGACAAAAGAAGGCTGTTTTCCAGGAAAGGAAATTTAAGTCTGTAGTAGCAGCTGGCTCGAAAGGAGGTAGAGTGAGTTTTTCCAATACAAAGTTAAGGTCCCAGGCAGGGGTTGGAGCTCTCCTGGGTAGCCTTACATTTTGGCCCCTCTGAGATACTGCTTTAACAGAGGATGAGAGAAGAGGGGGGGGGGGTTCTGTGTTGTAACGAGCTGAAATGGCTGAGGCATGGATTTTTTATGGAAGATAAAGATAGGCCCTTGTGAAGCATCTCAGTTAAGTATTACAAAATCTGGGGTAAATTGGGCAATGCTTTGGTCATCCCTTGAAATTGATTCCAGGCACAGAATCTTTTCCATTTATCAGCAAAAGATTTTCTGGTACTAGGTCTTCTCACCTCCAAAATGACATCCATCACAGGTTTGCTGAGGGATGCTAAGGAGGAATTTAAGTGATTAGCCAAACTGCAAGATTCAATGTTTGAGGGTGCAGAATTTGGTTGTTCTGCTGAGACAGTAAGGAAGGTGTCTGAGGCAGGTGCCATGGAGAAAGTTCCCAGCTGAAGGACAGAGCATCCACTTTCCAGGCTTTTTTGTGAGGAGTTCTTGTGCAAAATTTGTCCAACTGGTAGTTCTGGGGTGAGGCAAAGAGATCTATGTCTGGGCTCCCTCATTTGTGTGTTAACATGTTGAAAATCCGTGGTTCCAGTTTCCATTCGTGTGGGTCCATGAGATTTCTGCTTAGAACATCTGCCAAAATATTCAGCTTTCCTAGCAGGAACTAGGCTTGTAGTTGTACTTGATAGCTCAAGGCCGTGTTCCACAATGCCATGGCTCATCTGCAGAGGGGATAGGAATGTGTACCGCCCTGCTTATGTATCACATAACTGTGGTGTTGTCCGTCTTTACCATTAGTTGTCCTGGATGGAGGTAGTCCTTGAAGGCTGTCAGTGCTTTCTGTACAGCTAGCATTTCTTTTTAGTTCATATGAAGGTGCATTTGATTTGGTCTCCATTTGCCCTGAATGCACTTCCCTGTCAGATGAGCCCCCCATGCATAGTCTGAAGCGTCTGTAGTTAGGGTTTGGGCGGCAGGGGGTGGTGTGAATGGTAGTCCCTAGTTTTGGTGGCAGGCAACTGCCCACCATAGGAACTCTAGTTGCAGGCAAGGTATAATAGGAATCATTGTTTCCAGGCTGTGAGAATGTTGACTCCATAAACTTTTCAAGTACCACTGAAGTTTCCTCATAAGCAGTCTTGCATATGGAATTAGAAGAATGCAGGAGGCCATGAACCCCAAGGCTTGCAGTATTTGTCTTGCAGATAGCAGGGTTTTTGTGGCCACCTGTTTGAAGTAAGTCACCAACTCAATTTGCTTTTCTAGCATAAGGTAAGCCATCCAGGCAGTTGTATTCAAGCTTGCACCCAGGAATGTTATTTTTTGAGAGGGTACTAGTTGTGATTTCTTTTCGTTTATGGTGTACCCTAGACAAATTAGAACCCTTTTTACAAATGCCATTTGTTTTAGAAGAATGGCCTTGTTTTCTGCCTGAATTAGACAATCGTCCAGGTATATATATATTTGAATATTTCCTTGCCTGCAAAATGCAATTACTGGAGCCAGGCACTTTGTAAAGACCCTGGGCGCAGTAGATAATCCAAAGGGCAGTGCAGAGAACTGATAATGCAAAAAGCCTGTTTTGAAGCGGAGGGATCTTCGGCAAGATTTCCTGATTAGGGTTATGCAGGTATGCCTCTTTTAGATCTAGAGTTGCCAGCCAGGCATCTTTGCCTAGCATAGGAAGTAACTGGTGAAGAGTCAGCATCTTGAATTTTGGAATGTCCAGGAAAGTGTTTAGAGTAGACAAGTCCAGAATTGGACGCCATGATTTGTCTTTTCTGGGTACCAGGAAAAGTCTGGAATAGAAACCTTGTCCCTTTTCCCCTTCTGGTACTAGATGAATAGCCCCCATGTTTAAGAGGGAAAGTACTTGTTTCTGAGCATCTGCCCACTGATTTGGGGGCAGGTCTGGCCATCCGCTTGGAGTTGGCAACGTGTGGAAATGAAATCTGTATCCTTGGGGCACTGTATTTAAAACCCATTTGTCCTGGATTATAAGTTGCCAGTTTTTTGCCTGAAGTGCCAGTTTTCCCCCCAAAGGGACAGTTAAAAGTTAAGTGCTTGGTAATTCTACAGGAAAGTCATTGAGACTGTTTACCATAGGGAGGTGTCTTGTTTCCAGATTTGGAAGAGGAGGCACCCCATTGCTTATTTCTGAAAATCCCTTGGGACTGAAACTTGGTGCTTTTGGCATGTCTGGGTGGAGTGGCTCTGGAAGGAACTGGAAAGGACCAGTTCTTAGTAGGCCAGTGCCTACTAACTCTTTGTGCTTGTAAGAAATCTTTCACAGTCTTTATAGATTTAGCCTTATCTTCCATCTTTTTTAGAACTTCAGCCTTATTGTCAAACAGACGGTTCTGCTGCAAAGGAGCATCCAACAATTTTGCTTTAACATGATCAGGTAGAGATTGCTCCTTAAGCCAAGCATGTCTTCTAAGCACAGACCCAGTAACAGCAGCCCTGAAAGAGGCCTCCAAAGAATCAAAACCACATTGCAAAGTATGTTTTCCAACTTGTTCAGCTGAATGCAATAAATCCTGTAAATCTTTATATTCCACACAGTCAGAAATCAACATCATTTTCTGTTTAAGCAGTCCCATGATATGCTTCTGATATTTTAGCATATGAAATTGACAGTTTAAAGCCCTGATTGCCAAGGTTGCAGAAGTATAAACTTTTTTCCCCATCTATCCAGCACCCTGGAGTCTCTATCAGAAGGGGAAGGAGTTTTAGCAGAAGAAGCCTTAATGCCCTTGGGCCCCTGAGAAATGGTTTCAGGGTCCGCAACAGGATTTTTGAAAAGGAATTTGTGGGAATCAGGAACCCTGTAGTATCTGTCTGGCTTACAAGGGGCCGGAGGCAGAGAATCAGGGGCCATACTGGATTCTGAAAACACATCAACAATGTCTAGTACAGGAGGTATAATCAAAGGCCTATGCTGAGGAAGAAGAAGAAAATCCCTAAGCCTCTTTTTTGGATTCAGAAAAATCCTGACTTTCCCAGTGGAAATGTTGCCTTAAGGTATGTAAAGTTTCCCCAAAAGAAAAATCCTCAAGGGGAGAAGCAGAAGGAATGGAATCCTCTGCATCAGAGTCCTCATAAGTAAGTATATATAGACAAATCCTGTTCATTAGAAGAGTCAGAAGAAATAGAATCCTGTTCAGAAGATTCATAGTCAAGTTCAGCCCTAGGCCTCTCTGCAGGTGGGGGTTGGCTACCCCTGATTAGAGTAATTAAATCTTCAGCCATTTTGATCATTTGTTTTTTTAGGCATAGCGGCCTGCACATGTGGCCTAGGCGTCGTTTTTTAGACATAGATCGAGATTTTGGCCTTAATATTGAAGATGGCGTCGGTTTAATATACAAATCTGTAGGCCTGACTACACCCTCAGAATCCGGTGCCTGCACAGCGGCTCTGGACCCATCCAAGGTAGAGACATCCACGGGCTCCACAAATGAAGCATCTCGCAGCATACCGTACCCCGAATGGGTCTCAGTAGAGGCCTGCGAATCAGAAGTAGTGGGTATCAGGAGCTGCGAAAGTGCCTTACTGAGTACTGGTGAACTGGCGACTGGCTTAGGAGAAGTGTTGTCGGCAGTTTTGGACCTTGACGGCCTGTCTCTGTCTTTTTCTTTGTGTTTTTTAGGTATTCCGGTAGTTGGATTGCTAACCAAAGTCATTTCTAGATAATTAAACCATGACCGATGTCATTTCTGGATAATTAAACCATGATCCAAAATATTTAGAAGTAAAAATGTACCGACGGATAGTGCGTTGATTAAATAAAGCACAGAACCCAAAGCAAGGTACGTCATGATCAGGGGCCTAGGCAAGGAATACAGTACAAATGAAAATCCTTATGAGGTATTTGCTCCCCACAAGTAATACAATTATTAACTTTTACGAACATCGGTAAGGAGCAAGAAAAAGTTTCCCCAACAGGGTACTTAGCTTTTTAGTTGAAGACTTCAGTTCTGAAACTCGAAAATGAAAATTTCAGGAGTCAGCTGACCGGCACTTGCAAACTGCTTCTGCTTCGGGCATCGCGTGGCAAGAAAGACTGATGTAATGGCGTCGGCTGCATGTTTTATATCCCTGACGACCTGACGTCATGGAAGAAGGGACAGCAACCGACGCAGGACCCAAGACTTTGTTAATCAGGTCGACTGAGGGCAACCTGCCAGCAGATTACCCAAATGTAATGACTGCAACAGTGAAACACGAAGAGCATCAAGTTTGCCACCATACTTCAGAGCTGTTCCTACCAAGGTAAAGAGAAACCCACTCCAACTTCTTCCACTAGTAAACCAGGAGGGGGATGGCAGGTGGAAAATGTGATGAATGAAGACAGGATAACGCAGATGCCAAGTTATGGCAAGTACACAACTCTATCTAATGTTATCCATGTCTTCATTTATCACCACAGGGTCAGAGTCCCCCAGCTACTGAACATCCTGGGAAGCCTCAAAGAAGGACATGCTGGAGCACTGTGGAGCACCAAGAATCCCTACTCCTAGAAACTAAATCTAGTTTGTAATGGGATATGAAGGTGTGTGGATCAGACCAAGTGGCAGCAGCATAGATATCAACTGAAAGCCTTACTACAAAAGCTGAAGAAGTGGCCACAGATCTAGTAGAATGGGCTCTAACACAGCCCAGAATCTACAGGTGATTCAGATTGTAGACCATAGAGATGCAGCTAGAAATCCATTTCGAAATAGCGACCTTAGAGACTGGAAGGCCACTCCTGTTCTCAGAGAAGGCCATGGAAAAGCTGCTCTGACTTACGAAAATCCTTAGCCCTATTCAAGTAGAAACAAAGCTGTCTATGAACATCCAAGGTATGAAGGATATACACCCCTCTTGTTGAAGTACTTCGGGAAAAACGCTGGAAGCTGAATGCATTGATTAAGGGTTGACTCGGAAGCAAACTTGGGTAAGAAGGAGGGATTCATTCTCACAGATACCCTGTCCTTGTGAAAGGTCATATAAGGAGGAGTGATGGAAAGAGCTTGCAATTCTGAAACTCTCCTAGCTGAAGTGATTGCAACCAGAAAGGCAATCTTCAAAGATAGAAACTTGAGATCACAGGAACTGGTAGGTTCAAAAGAGCTCCTAGTCAGAGATTGCAGAACCAACATGAGGTTCCAAGGAGGTGAAGAGTCCTTAATTGGAGGTGAAGGAGGAAAACCCCTTTCATAAATGCCTTACAAAGTCTAGATGAAAAGATGGGTTTGGAGCTCTTTTGAAAATTAGAAATTGCTGCCAAGTGAAATTTAATAGTGGAAAAGCTTGCTCCCTCATGGAAAAGGGAAGACAAGAACAAAAGTGGAAAACCTTTTCCATTTACTGCTGTATACTTCACTGGTAGAGGGTTTTTGGGAGGCCAAAATGCTGCGTTTAATGGGGGACACTAGCCTGGACTTTAAATTTCACTGGAACTGGAGAAGCCAAGAGGTTAGGCAAAGGGTCCGAAGGTTTGGAAGTGGGAGCCCTGACGGATGGGAAATCAGATCCTGATGAAGATCCAATATCCATGGCAGATACTTCAGATGAGACCGGATGAAGGGGAACAACAGCTGACAAGGTCAGAAAGGGGCAATTAGGATCAGAGATGTCCTCAGGCTTTGAGCTTTCGGCAGGACCTTGGATATTTGTATTAAGGGTTCAGGAGGGTAAGCAAAGAGGAGACTTGAAGGCCAATCGTTGACTACAGCATCCCTTGGAGACTCCCCCTGAGGGAGGATCAGGGCAAAATACCTGCTGCATTTGTGGTTGATCGAAGAGGCAAAAAGGTCATAGCACGGCTGACCCCACTGGTCGAAAAAATGATTCGCCACCAAAGGATTGTTGGACCACTCGTGATTACTCAAGATAGATCTGCTGAGCCTGTCGGCCAACATATTGGAATCCCTGGGTATGTGCATTGCAATAAGGAAGCAGCCAGAGGACATAGCCCATTCCCACACTCTCATGGCCTCTCTCAATGGTTAAGAGCGTGTTCCCCCTTCTTTGCTGACACACCAGATAGACAGACAGACCTATTGTCTGTCTGGATTGCAATCATCCCTCGAGGGAGGCAGTCCTGGAAGGCTTGCAATGATAGAAAAACTACCCTCATCTCTAGGATGTTTATATGCAACTTGGTCTCTATTGGGAACCATATGCCTTCCCCGAAAATGACCCCCACCCCAGGAGGGAGGTGTCCATGTTCACAGTAGCGGTGGAGCGGAGAGAGATAAAAGGGGCTGCCTAAGGAGAGATCCTGTGACTGAAGCCACCACTGGAGGTGACATCTGCACAAAGGTGTTAACTTTATGGTCATAGAGGATAAAGAAAAGCAGACCACTGGACCGCTAAGGTCCACTGTAACACCCGCATGTGTACCTGGCCAGAGGGATAAGAAGAATGGCTGAGGCCATAGAACAGAGAGCCTGAATAACTAAAAGAACTGGGGGGCGAGACAGGTCCAAAATCTCTTGTGACCTGTTCCCAAATCAACTGAATTCTGTGCAGAGGCAAAGTTGCACTCTCCGACATGGAGTTGGACTGAACTCCTATGAACTGCAACCACTGAGTGGGGGATGAGACTGGATTTTGCCAGGTTGACAATTATACCCAGCTGGGGGAAGACAGTAAGAATATACCGAGTTGCCCGAGTCAGTCGATGCCTCGAAGGTGCTGTGAGGAGCCAGTCGTCGAAGTACAGAAAGACCTGGGGCCCCTGCAAAAGCAGGTTAGCCACTACTACTACTGCCATGCATTTGATAAACACCTTGGGGGCTGTGGTGAGACTGAAGGGTAGAACTCTGAACTGATAATGATTGGCCCCTAGCCAGAAGCGAAGCTGTCTTATGGAACACCTGTCTATCTTGATGTGATAGTAGGCATCCTGGAGATCTGAGCACAGCCAATCGTTCCTGCATAACAGTGGAAGAATTGACTGAGCAGTGACCATCTGGAACTTTGTCTTCTTGACAGACAGACTGACCTCACCGAGATCCAAAATAGGATGTAGGTCCCCCATCTTTTTTTGGCACTAAAAAGAAGCGAGAGTAAGTACTGGATCCTCTTTGTCCTGCTGGGACCTCTTTGATGGCTCTTTTTAGAAGAAGTTGTTGAACATCTTTGAGGGCCAACTCCCCCTGACTGAGTGGAACATTGGAGAGAGAACTTCTCACTCGAGGAGGTTCTGAAAATGGAATGAAATAGCCCCTGGAAATGATATTTAACACCCATTGATCGGACGTGATTTTTGTCCAGGCTAGTGGGTGTAGGGAAATGTGACCCCCGACTGCTTCCAGGGCAGGAGAGCCAGGCAACGTTTCAGGAGAGCTGAAAGGGCTGCTCAGAAAAGGGTTCCCTGCAGCCTTGTATTTGCAGACCCCCCCCCCCTGCCACGAGGGCTTTAGCATCCATTGAAACCTCTCCCTCTGTCTCTGGAAGAGGATTTGTCTGGAGCATCCTGAAAGGGAGACTGCGCTTTACAGAACCGCATCTTTCTGGTTCCCCATTGGGTCTTCAAAAAGAACCTCTGGGGGGCCAAAAGATTGATTCCTACTGCAGACAGAGTCTTCCCTTCCTGCTTACTGCGGGTCAAAGTGTCCTTTACGGAGGGTCCAAAGAGTGCGGAACCACTGAAGGTGGCATTAGTAAAAGATGTCTTAAAGGGTTGTGCAAACCCGCACATGCGGAGCCAGGCATGACTCTGCAAGGCAATGCCCATACCAGCAGCTTGAGAGGTAGTCTCTGCAGTGTTGGAGATTGACCTCTCTGGTGAATTCCTCAATGAGGCTAGAGTGGCAAGCCTAGGAGAGACCTGCTTCTGGTTCTCCACTGGCAATAAATGAGAGGTGGAGAGCTCTTGAACCAAATCCCTTTGGAGGTGGATAAAATATGCCAAATAGTTAGTCGCCCTCAGTCCAAAGGTAGCTAAGACATACACCCGCTTCCCAAAATGGTCTACCGCCTGGGACTCCCTGTTCGGGGGATGGACCATGGAGCTCCACTCTGCTAACTCCTCCTTCATGGCAGTAGCAACCACAACGGCATTGACTGGTATGCCCTTACTCCAGAATAAACAGTTCACAGGGGGACCGAGGAATTTGTCAGCCCTCTTTGGGGCAGGCTCCCCCACGTCCGGTTCCTTCCCAGACCTGCTGGAAATCAGATCTACTAACTCGTCAGCAGGGGGAGAACCAAGGAGGTAGACGAGCCTGTCTCGAAGGCCTTCAGAAATACAGACTCCTCTAAAGATGGGGTTGGGAAGACCATCCACCCTTTTGTTTTAGGAGCTCAAGGATGTCTCCAAAGGAGACATCATCAGGCAGAGATCTGGGGGACCCATCTCCCTCCCCGAGGTCCGTGTCTTCAGTGAGGGACTCCGCAGGGGAGTCCAAGTGCCTCCTCTTGTACTTTCTCTAAAGATGAACCTCCTTCATTTGGGGCTTTGGGCTAAATTCGGAAGAGACAGAGACTCCCAGAAGGGAAGAAACCCCCCTGAAGGCTCGATCAGGAGGACTGACCCGGGAAAGGATTAGAAGCCTCACCCAGCCCAGGTAGAGAGAAGTTGGGAGGGACACAGAGGTGTGGCAGAGGAAACTCTAGACCTGGAGAAGGTCCTCTCTACCACCCAGAGAGCCAAGGGGCTGAAAGTGTACCTGTTCTCCACATCCGAGGGTAAAGTCTCCCGGAGGGGGGGAACCACCCAGAAACAGTCCACAACCCCCAGATGATACTGGTCCAGAGCTACTGAAAGCTGAAGTGCTGAGAGGAAGGGATTGGTATGAAAAGATGGTACCAGAGCACCCCCCCCCCCCCCGGAGCTGGCGTTGACCGCTCTGGCACGGGGCTCAGGTGGATGAACAGAATAAGCCAGGGAACCTGGCGGGGACAAGAAAGGAGGAATACTTGGCCTAGCTGGACTCTGGCCGCAAACTTCTTGGTCCCTGGAATCCAAACCCAATTGGGTTGGATGAGGAGAATGAGAAACTGGTGGGTAAGAGGCTTCCCTGGCTGGATGGGCAGGAGAAGCCATGAGACCCAACTCTATCTGGGCCTTGAGAAAACTCCTCCTCATCCCGTCCATGCCTGAGGGCAGAAGACTCCTAAATGACCTACAGGAGGAAGAAGAGTAGGTGGACTTAGAAGGAGAAGTCCCTGACCTACTTGCAGGCTCCAGGGAATGGATCCAATGTCTCAGAGCAGACAGTGGTCTCTGCTTGGAGGTGGAAGGGACTTGCAGGCTCCTCCAAGATAATGAGCCTAGTTGGTTCAGCAGCCAGATCCAATGAACCAGTCAGATACGGGGCCAGTCCCACCTTGGTCGGATCCGAGGGCCTCTGATCTGGAGAGGACCTGTATCCAACTGAAAGCTATGTAGCTCTCAGCTCCGAAGACCTCAGCTCCAAGGCAGACCGGGCTGGGATCGGATCCAGGGACTTCGGCTCCGACAGCCACGGTTTCTTGGTGGGAACTGGCACAGAAGAAGGGGTCTTCCTCTTCGGGTCTGAAGAGGAAGCCTTCGAGGGAGAAACAAAAGGACCCCCTTAAGAAGCAACTTGTTGCCATGTTCCACTAAAGCTCTGGGGGTTAAATGTGGCACAAAGGTTGCACTTAACCTCCAGGTGCGGGGCACCCAAGCAATAAACACTCCTCATGCTTATTAGAATAAAGCATTTTCATACCGCACGAGAAGCATTTCTTAAATCCAGCAGGCCTATCAGCCATCTTACACTCACTAAACTTAACTAAAACTACGTACAAAGCCCTAAGAGCAAACAGAAGAAAAAGGGCGTCAAAGCCCCCTCCTCCCACACACACACACACACACACACACACACACACACACACACACACACACACAAAACTAGACTCCATAACTAATAGGAGGAGAGCATCTACTCTATAAAAAATAGGAAACAAGACTACCCTACACTAAACACTACAAAAAGTACAGTTTTGTACCTACCATAAATGTAGATGTCCAAACAGGATAGCATCTGCAGTCCTAACAAATGGGTTGTCCTGTCGTCAGGCAGCCCTTCGGTCGGCCGGATTCCAAAGTCTGGGTCTGGCCTCGGCTGGTGTCGCACTTCACCCGACGTCATCTCTGCTGGTCTTCGGGTATAAAGGCATCAGCCGACGCCATTTTCCTCAGTGTTTCTTGCCCCAGATGCCAGTTGCCCTCTTGGAAAGCTAAATTTTGGGTAAATGCCAATGTTTCCAAAAAGTAGAAGGCAAACACAAAAAATAAGCATGTATGTACATATATACAAACAAATACACCATAAGAGATCCCCCCCCAGCTAGCTATTAGGAGGGTAAATACCCTAGGAGTACCACAGAGGGGAAAGGAGGGTGGGTAATCCTGACTGCAGATGCTATCCTGTTCGGACATCTACATTTATGGTAGGTACAAAACTGTACTATGTCCTTCAAGGATGCATCTGCAGTCCTAACAAATGGGTAGAATACCATAGCCAAACTAGGGGAGGAGAAAGAAGAATTATGGTGTAGTTAGGATCCCTTGCAAAACAGCAGTGGCAAAGCCTGCTCGGGATCTAGAGTATAGAGGTAAGTTATAATGCTTGGCAAATGTATGCACGGAGGTACAAGTAGCCGCCTCAATAATGTCCTTGGTAGCCACTCCTCGTAAGAAAGCTGTGGTAGTGGCTGTAGCCCTTGTAGAATGAGGCCTTATGTTCTGTGGAATTTGCTTTCCATGGTAGGAGTAACAGAATCTTATGCAATTTCCTATCCACTTGGAGATTGTCTGTTTGGAAATTGCTTTTCCTTCCCTTCCTGTTGCATAAGCTACTAGAAGCTGGTCAGTTTTTCTATTGCCCTTGGTTCTGTCCAGGTAGTAGCGCAACTGTCTGTGTACATCCAAGGTATGCAGCAGTCTTTCCCCCTGTTCTGTGGATTGGGAAAGAAGGTAGGTAGGTGGATTGCCTGGTTTAGAGACACTCTGGATACCACCTTAGGCATAAATGTAGGATTAGTTCTCATGGACACTCTATCTTGATGGAAGAGTAGGAAGGGTTGTACTGCCATTAAGGCCTGTAGTTCAAACCCTCCTTGCTGAAGTAATTGCCAGTAGGAAAGCAGTTTTCCAGGATAGGTGTTGAAGGTCTGCTGTTGCTGCTGGTTCGAATGGAGGGAGTGTCAATTTTTCTAGCACAAAGTTCAAGTCCCATGCTGGTAATGGTGGTTTCCTAGGAGGTTTTACATTCTTGATTCCTCTGAGGAACTGCCTGAGTAGAGGATGTGAGAAGACAGGGGGATCGAAGCTGTATTCTGCAGAAATAGCTGATGCATGTATCTTGATGGAGGAATAGGACAGGCCTGTATGGAGAAGCTCTGACAAATACTCCAGGATGTTGGCAATATCTATCTTTGGCACATCTTTTCCTCTTTCAGTACTCCAAATGACAAACCTTTTCCATTTTCCTGCATAGTTCCTTCTTGTTGAAGGTCTGCGGGCCTCAAGGATAATGTCTTTAACCCTTTGGGATAAATCTGGGTTAGTTGCTCTTATGTAATGTTCCAGGCAGTCAGTTGCAGAGTTTTCAGGTTTGGATGCATGATGTTGTAGTCGCTCTGAGTTAACATCAAAGGAATCAGGGGTAGTGTCCACGTTCCCCCCCAAGACATGCTCCTCAGCAATGGATACCAATGTTGTCTTGGCCAATTTGGAGCTATCAGAATTATCCTTGGACGTTCCTCTTTGATTTTCAGTAGTACCTTGTGCATCAAAGGAAGAGGTGGAAATGCATATGCTGTCAGGTCTTTCCAACTGAAGGATAGAGAGTCCACCTTCCAAGCAAGTGGGTGGTATGTCCTTGTGCAGAATTTCTTGATCTGGTGATTGAGTGGTGATGCGAATAGGTCTATTTGTGGCATTCCCCATTTTTTTGTGATGGCCTTGAAGATGTCCGGGTGTAGCATCCATTCGTGAGCATCCGAGGTAGTTCTGCTTAACATGTCTGCTAGGATGTTTTCTTTTCCCGGTACAAATATTGCCTGTAACTGAATGTTGTAGCTCAAAGCCATATTGTGGAAGGGCAAACCTGGGTTTGACTGGCATGCTTGAGCCCACCATAGGAACTCTTGTTTCAGGCATGGGATTAGTGGTATCTCGGTTTCTAAGCTGTGCCTGTGTTGAGACCATAAATTCTTTAGGTACCACTGTAGCTTTCTCATATGCAGTCTGGCATGGGGGACCAGGATTATGCATGATGCCATGAAGCCCAAGGCCTGTAGTACTTTCCTTGCTGTTAGTTTGTTCTGCTTTGTTAATGCCAAGAAGTAAAGAGGTAGATGTTCTTGTTTTTCTGCAGTTTTTACTGTGTCCAATTCTGCACCCAAGAATGTTCTTGTTTGGGATGGTATCAGTCTTGACTTTTTTAAATTGACTGTGTATCCCAGGGCTTGTAGTAAGCAAATGACTCTTTGTAAGTCTTGTGTCAGCTTGCTTTTGTTGTCCGCTTGTATCAGGCAGTCGTCCAGGTATGGATAAATTTGGATTCCCTGTAGCCTGCAATGAGCGATTACTGACGCCAGGCATTTTGTGAATACTCTGGGTGCAGTAGATAAGCCAAAGGGCAATGCTGAGAATTGATAATGCTCTGATCCTGCAAGAAATCTGAGGTATCTTCTGCAATTTGGTCGTATGGGGACGTGCAGGTATGCCTCCTTGAGATCTAGAGTTACCAGCCAACACTCCTTGCCCAGCATGGGAAGAAGTTGCTGTAGGGTCAGCATTTTGAATTTTGGAACAATGATGAATGTGTTTAAAGCGGACAGGTCGAGAATAGGTCTCCAACTTTTCTCTTTTCTTGGCACTAGGGAAGAGTCTGGAATAAAATCCTTTGCCCTGTTCTGTAGGTGGCACCCTTTCCACAGCTCTCATCTTTGTTAATTGAGCTATCTGTTTTAGAGCTTCTGTTTTTGATTTGGTGGTAGGTTTGGCATTCCTCTTTTTACTGGTAAGGTGTGGAAATGAAACCTGTAGCCTTGGTCTATAGTTTGCAAAATCCACTTGTCTCTTGTGATATAGTGCCAATTTTTTGAAAATAAGGCTAACTTTCCGCCTAAGGGTGCTGCTATTTGTTCCCTGGAAGGCGGTGTCAGAGCCAAGTCACTGTGTTTGTCCTGTTGCAGTGGCAGTGGTTGTGTCTGTGCCTCGTTGGTTATTGCCTTGCCACTGGCGCCCTCTGTAGGCACCTCCTCTGGATTGATTTCTGCCTCTGGAACGTCTATTCCTGCCTCTCTGAGATTTAGAGGAGTCTGGAAAGGACCAATTTTTGGAAGGCCAGTTCCTGCTAAACCTTGGTGGCTGAACCTGTAAGAAATCTTTAACTGTTTGTACAGATTTTGCCTTTTCTTCCATTTTCTTCATTACTTGCTGGGCAGGAGAACCAAATAGACTGACCTTATCCATAGGAGCATCTAATAGCTTTGCTTTAACATGATCCGCAAGACCTGTTCTTTCAACCATGCATGCCTTCTTATAACTGTGCCAGTCATGGCTGATCTAAATGAAGCCTCCAGTGCATCATAGCCACATTTTAAAGAATGGTTACTAACCTGCTGAATGTTATTCACCATTTCTAAAACATATTTCTTATCTAAGGAATCATCAGAGGACAGTTTCTTAGTTAACTGATCAAGCATAAACTCTTGGTATTGGATCATATGAAACTGACAGTTCAAAGCTCTAGCCGAGAGAGTAGCAGAGGTGTATACTTTTTTACCCCATCTCTAAGGACCTGGATTCCCTTTCAGAAGGGAGAGGGTTTTTCGCTGAGGTCGAAGCTACTGCCTTAGGCCCCTGGGAGATGGTCTCAGGATCTGCAAGGGGAGCCTTGTATAAGTGGTGATGAGTGTCCGGTACCCTGTAAAACCTATCGGGCTTGGCAGGGGCTGGAGGTAAAGTATCAGGAGCAGTGCAAACATCATTAAATGCATCATCCACAACTGGAAGAACTGGAGGTATAGCTAAGGGCCTATGTTGCGTAAGTGTAGAAAGGTCCTAAGCCTTGTTCTTGAATCTGAGAAATCTTGTCCCTGCCATTGGAATTGCTCTCTCATGGCATGTAAGGTTTCCCCAAAGGAAAATTCCTCTGGTGGAGAGGCAGAAGGTATAGATTCTTCAGCATCGGAATCTTCATAAGTAGAAAAAGGAGCCTCTGGATGGTCTGTATTGTCTGAATCATCAGAAGAGTCATCTGAGGACACTGGCTCAGGGGGTCTGCTCTAGGTCTCTTTTCTGGAGGTTGAGAGGCCCTGTCTGGGTGAGATTGGGATCCCCTTATTAAAGAGATGAGATCCTCTGCCAGAGTAAGCATTTGGGAACTGGAACTGGGCCTGTGAGGGGGGGCTTAACAGGCACAGACTTAGCAGTTTTGGCTGCTTTAGCCCTGGCAAAGGCCTTTATAGACATGGCTGCAGGAGGCCTAGCAGCACCACGTGCTGGGGTAGAGACATCCAAAGGGATGGTGTCCGATAATTCTAGAGAAACCACATTAGTAGGCAAAACTTCAGAGGCCGATTCAATTAGGGTAGCAGGAGCCTCGGTAGTAGTCATGGATTCGGCTAAAGATTGACCCGTTTGCTCGGTTTCGGCCGAAACCGAGACACTCACGGTTTGCTTAACCGTGGTTTCGGCCGAAACCGCGGACCGCGAGTGTCGGTCTTTTTCTTTGCGTTTCTTAACAATTTGAGAAGTCGGAGGATCCGACGGCATAATGTACGCAAAATCTGAGCCGAAAAACTGTTCAGCAAACTCCGACCGACGCCTAAACGTTCGTCGGTTGAAAGAAGCACAGGCTAAACAGGCTGCTACGTCGTGGTCTGGGCCTAAACAAGGTAAGCAGTAAGAGTGGAAATCTTTATGAGGTATTTGTTTCCCACAAGTTAAACAGTTATTCACTTTTTCTGACATCGGCTGAGGCAAGAAAGAGTCCCCAACGGGGTACTTAGCTTTTAGAAGTCTTCGAAGTAGTATTCGGTAGTAGTAATCTCTGGATCTGACCGACCGGCACTTGCGAACAGCTTCTGCTTCGGGCGCCACACGGCAAGAAAGACTGAGGAAAATGGCGTCGGCTGATGCCTTTATACCCGAAGACCAGCAGAGATGACGTCGGGTGAAGTGCGACACCAGCCGAGGCCAGACCCAGACTTTGGAATCCGGCCGACCGAAGGGCTGCCTGACGACAGGACAACCCATTTGTTAGGACTGCAGATGCATCCTTGAAGGACATCTACAAAAATTTAAGAAAAAGATTGAAAAATCTTTACTTAACTAGCCAGAGGACTGCGTCTGCACCACGAGCATGGCAAACAAAATCTGGGGATTAGCGAGCAGCAGGACATAATGGGAGAGGGAGGAGCCAGAACCTTAGACCCGTATGTTGTATATTGCCAGCTCGGATCTGATGTCGGATCCAAGACCTTGTGGTGATGAATGACGACATGGAGAACATCAGATAAAATGCTGAATTCCAACTAGTGAAGTAATACTCATCTGAAGACCCATCAAGAAGGGTTCCTGATGACAGATATCAGATTTCCATATTTTTACACTACCTTACAAACCTAAATATCAATGGACTGCAAATTTTGGCAACTAGCTCCCCCACTTATTAAGGAAAATGCAAACAAATAAATAACTCCATGTGCATAATTAGTAATGCAGTGCTTATAACGTAAAGTACAGTTGTGTATGTAAGTTAACATATTTGTAAATGTTGAAACAGATCACTGCTGTCGTACTCCTTTCAAATGGAACCGATAAGCTACAATACCCGTGTATCCCACTTATCTATAAAGGTCCGGCTCCTTCCTTGAGTGTCATATGTCAGCCCTTATCATAAGCCCACATTCTAGTATAAGCAGGATGTATAGATACACCAACTTGCTTGTTTCCAGGTTGGAGGCCGAGGCCTTGATCTCTAGGTCAAGTTCTAGAAGTGAATATATTGTGGGAAATAAAATGGATAGAATGCCCCACCATGGCCAAAGAAATTGACCACCAAGGGCAATGAAGGGAGGGGATATGTACTGCATATTCTAATACTTCTAGTTAAGTTAAGTTTCCCTGTACAACAGTACTATGTTCTTCATAAGATCACTATTGCAATACTCTTTACAAATGGGAGGATTCCCAAAGCTCAAGCAGAGAAGGTGGAGGGAGTTCAACCAGAATCCAAGATGCCTTGCAAAACAGCTTCTGCAAATCCATTTCTGGCTCTGGAGAAACCATCCTGTTTATAATGCTTGGCAAATGTGTGAACAAAGGACACAGTAGCAGCTTCTAAGATGGTACTACAGTCTACTCCTTTGAAAAATGCTCCTGACATAGCAACTGCTCTGGTACAGCATGTTTCTACATGTTCTGGTAGGCTCTTATCATGGCTAGAATAAAAGTAGTAACCCAAATGATAGATTTGTTTAGAAATACTCTGTTTAGAAATGGGCTGACCCTGTTAGCATGTTAAGAGACCAAAAATGAATTTATTTTTAAGTCTTTATGGCAAATATAATCTGAGTTGTCTGTGGACATCTAAACAATGAAGGATTGTTTCTCCCTAAACAATGAAGGATTATTTCTCCCTTATTTTGGGGTTATGGTAAAAAAGGGGGTTGAATTGCTTGGTTAAAGATCATCGGTTTAGTGACAAAACAGAATGTGGCATTTGCATTCAGCTTCCACAGCTTTGAGAAATTCTGTGGTGGCTAGTGGCTGTTCTAATCTTATTTTCCCATAAGCTAATGATTTTATGGAAAAATAGGACAGCCAAAAAATGAGCTGTCACAGTCCATACTTTTGCCTGTCTGGATGTGCAACTGTGATGGGTATTCTCTTGTGATGTGTAGTCAGGGGAAGAAGCTTTTCTGTCTCAGCTTCTGTCTATCCTAATTATAAAAAAAATTCTGATTGTTATTTTTAGGTTGCTGACAGCTTTTCCACATAACCATTTCCTCTGTTAACAGTACATATAGTTTGGGAAATGGGTACATCTGGGGAAAAGGGCATGTCTTTTTTTTTTCTTACATGAGCTTATAACCACTCATAGCTACAGACTCCAGCGGAAAATGTTACATGATTGAACTGGCAATCACACAATAGTAATATTTAATAAACACAGCTGCACAACTTTGCTTGTTGGTTAAATACTACTTATTAATGAGTCACCGACTTTGTGACTGGTATTACTTTAGCCCTGTGTGACTAGGTTACTAGAATGCAACTGCAACCCTGACAAAACGGCATCACTATGCTACCTGTGTTGACATGGGTCCACTAAGGTGTGCGAGTAATGTTCAGAAACACAATGGAAGATGCATGCTTTAAAACAATTAAGAAAATACACTTTTTAAGTGGTTTCAGCAAACTGCTCTACCAGAATCCCAACTAAGTAAGCAGTAACATTTTTGGATGTTACCAAGGTAAACAATATCCAAAAATGTTACTGCTTTCTTAGTTGGGATTCTGGTAGAGCAGTTTACTGAAACCACTTAAAATTGTATTTTCTTAATTATTCCCCCCCCAAAAAAAGATACCAGTAGCATGGCAAACCAGTTATGTCCATGCCATGGGCCATCCAGTAACTGACCCATTAATCAGAGGCCTTTTAAAAGGTGAGAAATTAGGGAAATAACATGACATGACCGCAAACTTTGAATTAAAACAGGGTAGTCAGAAAAAAGTTATGTCTTACCATAACGTTCCATCTGTATTGTTGATCCTCGTTCAGTCATTACGTATGGGTATCGGTTCTGACCTCGGAACAGAGCCAGCCATCTTCCAAGCTTGCACCAGCTATAAACTCTCGAGCTAAAACTCTTACCCAGAATTCCCCTCTCCCTGTTACCTCAGACTGAGTTTGCAAGTCAAAAGAAAGTAGAGGCTACCCCTGGTCAAATGACCTAAAAGAACTGTATGGTGAGATCCACTAGAAGCCACAGGAGGGGGAAGGAGGGAGGGTCATAATGACTGAACGAGGATCAACAATACAGATTGAATGTTATGGTAAGACATAACTTCTTTATCTGATTTTGTTAATCCTCGTTCATTCCTTATGTATGGGACAGAGTCCCCAGCTACCTCTATTCCTGGGAGGCTCTCATGGAAGTCCATTCCTGAGCACCATAGAACCAAAAGATGCTCTTCCCCTGGAGGCCAAATCCAATTTGTAATGATTGATGAAGGTATGAGGCGTAGCCCAGGTTGCAGCTGCACAGATGTCGTGTACAGAAGCTCTGGCATGGAAGGCAGCAGATGTTGCCATCAACCTTGTCGAATGAGCCTGGATGATAGTCGGCAAAGGAATATTATGTTGTGTTTAAATGAAGGTCACAATGTCTTTCAACCATCTAACCAATGTGACCTTAGCAACAGCACATCCTAATCTAGGTCAAGAATAGGCCAAAAATAACTGGTCTGATTTATGAGAGGCCTTAGTCCTATTCAAGTAGAAGCGAATTTGCCTGTGAATTTCTAGGGTATGTAGGCAATATTCTCCTCTGTTTGAAGTATTAGGGAAGAAAACTGGCAATTCAATGGTTTGATTAATGGACATTTCAGAGATCACTTTTGGCAGAAAGGAAGGATTAGTTCTCAAAGACACTATTCTCTATGAAAAATCAAGTATGGACTCTTGATGCATAAGGCTTGAAGCTCAGAGATATGTCTGGCAGAAGTAAGGGCGACCAAAAACAAGGTTTTCCATGACAAATATCTGAGGTCGCATGAAGGAGCTGGTTTGAAAGGTGGCAGTGTTTGAACTTGTAGAACTAATGACTGGTCTCATGGTTGAATAGGTTCTCTAAAAGGGAGCTTCAGATGATTCACACCTTTTATGAAGGTCTTGCATATTTTGTGTGACATAAGAGGGGAGTCTTGGACACCCTCATGGAAATTAGATATTGCAGCCAAATGAATTCCAATAGTAGAGGCCGATAGACCCGACTGGAATAGACCGGCTAGATACTCTAGTACTATCGACACTGGTGCTGAAAAAAGGTATACTTGCTTTTTTTCAGCCAACAGGTAAATCTTTTCCACTTGCTTAGATAAGTAATTCTAGTGGAAGACTTATGAGATGAAATAAGAATGTCCCGTACTGGTAAAGAAAGATCATTCTGCCTGGCAATAAAGGGAATTGGAGGAGTCAAGCTGTGAGCTTCAGGCTGTCCACGATGGGATGAATCAGGTTCTGCGGATGGGAGATCAACCCCGGGGTTGGATGGAGGATCCATGGTTGATATAGCAGGTGAGGCGAAAGGAAGGGGAACCAAATCTGACGAGGCCAATATGGTGCTATGAGGATCACCTTGCTCTTCAACCAATGGGCTTTCTTCAGAAACTGGGGAATGAGGGGAAGAGCATAAAGAAGACCCGAGGACCAATCATGGACTAGAGCATCCCTGGGTGACTGTCCCAAAGGGGGAATCAGGGCAAAGTAGTTGCTGCAGTTGTAGTTGGTCGGGGATGCAAAGAGGTCGCAGCAAGGACAGCCCCAGCAGTGGAAAATCTCTGCCGCTATCAAGGGATTCAGGGACCACATGGGAGGTTGTAGAATGCACCTGCTGAGTCTGTCTGCTATCAAGTTGGAACTCCCAGGAATGTACGTTGCTAGAAGAAAACGGTTGGTAGCCATTGCCCATTGCCATATCCTCATGGCCTCTTGACAAAGGGGGCAAGATTTAGTTCCGCCTTGTTTGTTGATGTACTAGACCACAGCCATGTTGTCTGATTGTATTGCAATAGACCCAGATGGCAGCAGGGGATGAAATGCTTGCAACACCAGAAGCACCGCCCTCAGCTCCAGAACATTTATATGCAGTTGGGCCTCCAATTCGGACCAAGTGTTTTGGACTGTCTGACCCTGACATAGCCCCCCCCAACCCATCAGGGAGGCATCCGTGGTCACTGTAGCCTTGGGCTGCCGGGGGGAGAAGGGGCGAGACCATTGTGACGGGTTGTGGGTCATCCACCAATTTAAATCCTGTTTGCACCTGTGAGTTACTCAAATCTTGGCTGAAAGAGGATGCTGAAAACTATACCATTGGGTGAGCAGTAGCCTTTGTAGAAGCCTCATGTGGAACCTGGCCAGGGGGACAATGGTGATGGAGGCTGCCATGGAACCAAACAGCTGGAGGACAGAGTGAGCTGTGGATTTCTCCCTTGAAATGATTGGGATCAGTTGTTGCTTTATTCTTAGAATTCTGTGCTCTGGAATGGATGCTCTGCAATTCTTTGTATTCAATATGACCCCTATGAATTCTGTGGACTGAGATGGGGTGAGATTGGATTTTTTGCCAGTTTATGGTTATGCCTAGCCTTTTTGAAATGAGGAAAGAGTATGCCAGGGCTTCTTCCAATAGATGTCTGGTGGGGGCAGAGATGAGCCAGTCGTCTAGGTATGGAAACACCTGGAATCCTTGTAGATGCAAGTGAGCTGTGATGACTGCCATGCACTTTGTGAACACTCTGGGGGCTGTAGAGAGTTCAAAGGGCAGTGCTCTGAACTGGTAGTGACTGGCTCCCGCAAGGAAGCGCAGAAATCTTCTTGATGGCCTGTCCACTTTTATGTGGTAGTACCCATCTTGAAGATCTATCGAGCACATCCAATTGTCTTTTTCCAAAAGCGGGAGGATAGACTGTGTTGTGACCATCTGGAATTTTTGTACTCTTACAAACTTGTTCAATACACTGAGATCCAAAACTGGACACCAGTCCCCGGTTTTCTTTGGCATCAAAAATAGTCTTGAGTAGAATCCAGATCCTATCTGGTCTGGAGGGACTATTTGGATGACTTTTTCTTAGCAGCTTTGATATCTCTAGTGCTGCTTCTTCCCTTTGACTGGGTGGAACATCAGGTAAGTTTGTTGAAGGGGCAGGACAAAGATCGAAGGGGATATGGTAACCTCCGGTTATTATCCTTTGTACCCAAGAGTCGGTGGTGATGGTTAGCCAGGCAGAAGGGTACAAGGAGAAATGACCCCCAACCACCTCAAGAGGAAAGGAGTTGGGCCACTCTTCAGGAGCACTTATAGGATTGACCAGGAAAAGAGTCCCTGGAACCCTGGATATGCGGACCCCCTCTGCCCCGAAAGGAGCGTCTTCCCTATGAGTTTCCCCCTCTGCCTCTAGGGGAAGAACTCGGCCTGTGTGTCACGGAAAGGACCCCGAGACTTTTTGTACCATATCTTCCCACTCTTCTAGTTTCTGGAGAAAGCACTTTGAGGGGAAGAATAACGGACACCTATGGCAGAAAGGGTCTTATCGTCCTGTTCACATCTGGCCAGTGTGCTTTTAACTTTGGGTCCAAACAATGAAGAGGCTTTGATGGGAGCATTGAGAAAGGAAGCCTTCAAGTGTTCCACAAAATTACATAAGCATATCCAGGCGTGCCATCTCAAAACAACGCCTGAACTTGCCGCTCTAGCTGCTCCTTCTGCTGCTTAAGATATCAGGCGCATGAAAGAGTTTGATATCAATTCAATGGTAGCCAGCTAAGAGGCCACTTTGTCACGGACCTCATCAGACATGGCCCCAGCCAAAGTTTCAGAGAGCTCAGAGACTAAATCCCCTTTGAAGCCTGGTGAAGTGTGCCATATAATTCATGGACCTGATTGCAAAGGTTGCTGATGCAAAAGTACGCTTCCCTATTCTGTCCAGAGCCCGTGACTCTTTGTTGGGCTGATGGACAATCTGGCTTTCTTCTTCCGCCAGGTCCTTCTTGGTTGCGGCCACCACCACCAGAGCATCTACAGGAAGACTTTTGGACCAGTGGGGGTCAGTAGCAGGAGGGGACAAAATTTTATCTGGCCTCCGGGGAATGGCGTCAATTGTGTCAGGAGCCTTCCATGCACACTGCACGATGAGCCGGACCAGTTTGTCAGCAGATGGAGTAACCGAGGAGAGGTAGGGGGCCAGGCACAAAAGGCCTGCAGGAACACAGACTCTTCAGAGGCCGGGTTAGAGGGCTGCCAGTCACCTCTCTGTTTAAGGATTTCGAGGATATCACCAAAGGATACCTCAGAGGGTGAGCGAGGGAATCCTTCCCCATCATCAAAGTCTGTGTCTGCAGCAAGGGAATCCTCTGTGGAGTCCATGTACTTCCTCTTGCACGAGCTGTTGCAATGAACTTCCTCAGAGAGAGAAGCTGGGGAAGACCATGCAAAACGGGTTTCCTGTGGGAGTACATCCGGAGGCCCTTGTGCCCAGTGTCTGCTAGGAGCGACTTGTGTACATAGCGGTCCAGAGGAGGGCGGGGAGATTGACAGAACAGTATTGCCAGCAGACGCCAAAGCCTTCTCCATTAGTTAGAAGGCCAGTCCACCTGAAGAGGGTCGAGTGTCCCGGACAGGGGTCACCCCCTCCCCTAAGTGGCTCAGCCTGCCGACTCAGAGTACCTGGATGGCTGTGAAACACCAAATTACGTACACCACAGCTAACATCCTGGGTCGTAGCAAGACTCTCCTGCCAGGAAGACAACTGCGGTTCCTTGGTGAGGTCCATAAAGGGAACCGTAGAGGGGGAAGACTGTGCTATATTAAGGGGCTTCAAAGGCAATGAAGGAGAAGAAATAAGTAGGGGTCTTCGGCAAAGGGTGATCACCTCCCAAGGAAGGATAGGTGCTGGGGGGGGTGGGATTCCTCTGACCAAAAGCACTTTATCCACAGGCTTCTAGTGGATTTCACGGACACGGCTGAGGGGGAGTCAGGTCTATCCAGAGATGGGACAAGCTTGGTGCCCACATCACCAGATTGCACTGAAAACAACGGTGCCGTAAGAGACTGTACTACAGGTGTCTGCACTGAGGAAATCATCAGTGCTGAAGTCATGGTCTGCACAGACAGTAAGGTTGGTGCCAAAGTGGTTGTCGGTGCGGAGGCTGGGACCGAAAAAATCGGTGTCAGTAACTGAGTTGTCGGTTCCGGGTAAGGTATTGGAACCGATGTGGTTACAGTCTGCGCCAACAGGATAGTCGGTGTTGGTAGAGAGGTCTGAACCGAGGAGCCCCTCGTTACCGATACGGTAAAGGGCGCGCTAGTCAGTGCCGAAGTCACAGATGGCACTGATGGCCTCGGTGCCAAGGGTCTAGGCACCGAAAGCACTGGAACCGAAAGAGTCAGATCCGAAGTAGAAAGCTTAGCTTTCTTGGGTCTCGGTTGATGGGAGTCCCCAGCCGGGGACGAAGGCAGAGATTTGGCCTTTGAAAGATCATCAGTCTTTTTCTTATAGGATCTTGGAGGGGTTGAAGCCTCCGACCCAGAAATAGCCTCTGAAAAAGGAGATTTGAGTAGCCCCTTCAGTAACAATTTATTTTTCCTCTCAATCAATGTCCTGTTAGAAAAATTCTTACAAATTGCACAGGGCGGATCAACTGATAAATGAGGCACACCCAAACAATAGACACACAGAGAATGTACATCTGAAGTAGGTAATTTATGTCCACAATCTGAACATCTCTTAAATCCTGGACTACCTTTTTTTATCCATGATAGAAAAGAATGGAATCAGAAAGAATACCAGCAATGGTACAAGAAATACCCGAAGGTAATAAGGAAAAGGGGTCTACCAATGATGGTATGGAAGAAAATACCTCACGGTAAAAAGACTGAAAAAATTTTTAAGAAGAGATAGTCACTAAATGCAATAACGTAAGAGAAAAAAATTTAGAAACTTTTCTGAGAGAAAAAGTTGTTTTAGACAAGAATGATAACAAATATTGTACTTGGCTCAAGAGAAGTAGCTTGACACGACTGAATGGCGATGCGGCAAACAAAATCTGAGGTAACAGGGAAAGGGGAATTCTGGGTAAGAGTTTTAGCTCGAGAGTTTGTAGTTGGTGCGAGCTTGGAAGATGGCCGGCTCATTTCCGAGGTTGGAACCGATACCCATACGTAAGGAATGAATGAGGATTAACAATATCAGACCCACAGTTCGGAGGGTCATGGGCCATCTAGATTAATTATGCAACCAGTATAGCAGATAAGATATGCATGAGTATAATGCAAAGAACCAGATTCCCCTGCGGCATGCAAAGTAGGGCTTCTCGAGAAATGTGGAGCATACAAGAAATATGTACGATTATACATAGTTAGTACTCTTGTGGACATGAAAGTAATGCACGATGGTAAGCAATATCCTCCCCGTGGTCGAGTGGCATTCGAAAGACATGCGTGAATGGGCATGCCTTCGTTGAAGGTTGAGCATCGGGCTGGCACCTAGGCACCATAAAAATCGACTGCCAATAATTAGCAGATCGGAGTTCCGCCGTGGCGACCCCTAACCGGGAAAAGCCGAAAGAAAACAACAACCAAGGTAAGCAATACCACTGCACAACCAAGGTAAGCAATACCACTGCACGTGATCTTTAAGGGTAAACTACCTATGGCATAAAGGAAAGGCTTGTTATTAAGACTTAGCCTGTTCTTGTGAAAGACCATAAGGGCCTGTAATCAGATACCCTTCTAGCAAGGTTAAGGCTACAAGAAAACTTTCTAGGTTAAGAATTTTACAGAAGAGCTAGCTGCTGGCTGAAAGGGAGCTTAGGTTAATTTAAATGTATTAATGTATGCATCAAATGTATACAGAACTTAAATACCAAGACAGAGCCAACCTTTTCTTTGGTGGTCAATTATGCAGAACTCTCTCAAGAAACAGTCTGACCTAGAAAAAAGTAGATTTGGGGGGGGGGGTCCAGTGATAAAAAGAGCAGAAGTGGCTGAAAATGTATACACCAAGCCAGAATTAAGCAGTTCATTCAGGTAACACAGAACACCAAGGGTGCCCCTGCTTGACATAGGCTAATGACCTTTGTTTCGGTGCCAAACAGAAAATCTTTTTCATTTAGATAAACAAGATCTCATTGCAGAAGGTTTTCTTGCCTCCCTAAATACCTGTAGCATGACCTTAGAATAAATGTACCTAAAGGCAATAAAAAAACTATCATCCAAACTGTTAGACGTAGGATTAAAAGATTTGGATGAATCTGAGCTCTTTTATCATTTATAAGCAAGTCTCCCTATGTGGTAATTTCTCATGATAGCCTTTGCTAAAAATTGCATTAAAATGTAAGAACTAGTGTTTTCTGGGGCCAAAAGGGGGTCACCAACAGCATCTTTGGAAGGGCCTTCCTTCTGAAGAATCTTGGAAATGAGATGGAAAGGGTGTGAACATACAGAAACATCAGGGTCCAGGGAACTGAAAAGGCATACATTTTCCAGGCATTGCATGGAGTCCTGAAAGAGAACTGTTTTAACTAGCTGTTGTGTTTAGAGGAAAAAAGTTCTACTTGATGGATTCTTCACTAGTGGACAATTTGCAGGAAGACCTCTCTGTGTACCAAACACTCACAAGCGGTCTTGCCCTGTATCTGCTTAGGGAGTCTAGGACTGTATTTTGCTCCACAGGAATGAGAGTTGCCAACAGGAAAAGACTGTGTTGAATGACCAAGTCCCAGGCTAGCATGGCCAGTCTGCAAAGAGGGAAAGCTATTGCTCCCCCTCCCTTTTTTGTTTTTTTTTGCACAACGTCACAATGTTGTCTGTTACCACCTGTAACATGCCAGGAGTCCAAAAATGGTTTAGAACTTTCAGAGCACTGAAGAACAGTATCATCTCTTTAAAATTGATGTGTTCATCTCTGTGTTGTGGTCCCTAAATCCCCTGTATGTTTTACCTTCTGATAGGTTACCCAAACAAAGTCCGAAGCAACGGAGCTCACACTATGGCAACAGAACTCCCACAATGTATGCAACTTTTTTGGTTCACCAAAGCAAATACTTCCTTACAAAGTGCAGAACTGGAATTCTCTGAGGGAGACGATGGGAGTTTCAGGCCCTTACTGATGTAACATACCACTGTATCTTCATATGTGGAGTCTAGCATAAAGAGTCATCATAATAGATGAGGCTATGAATCTTAGGGCTCTAAGAAATTCCCTTGCTGAAGTAATATACTATTTTGACAAGTTCAGGAAGCAAAGGTAATACACCTGCACCCTGTCTGGTGGAATGAATGCACTCAGAGAAGGGTCTAGGAGACACCCCTAGAATACCACTTTGTAGGTGGGTTGCAGGGATGACACTTTGAGGTTCAGTGTGAATCCCAGATTGTGAAGACTCTTAGCAAACTCTAAGGCTGTTAAGACTTTCAGAATAAAAGGAACTGAAGTCCGACAATCGAGTCTGCAGTAGGCTATTACTGGAGCAAGGCATTTGCTTAAGACGCTAGAAGTGATAGAGATCCTATGTGGTAAAGTAGTAAGCTGATAATGTAATCCCAAAGTACAGAGTCTTCAAAAAAAGGTCTGCATTTCTTGTGAATGGGAATGTGTAGTTAAGCATCCTTTAAATACAGAATGATCAAATCAGCTTGTAGAAAGAAGTGAAAATAGGGTTTGAAGTGTTAACATTTTGAATTTTAGAACATGTATAAAATGGTTTACTCTAGAGCAATCTAAAATGGTTCTCCAGATTCCCTCTGTACTGCGTATCAGAAAAAGTCTTGAACACTGAGGGGTGTCATTGGAGGATGATGAGGGCAATGCTATGGCAGCACAAGCTAATGTCTGAAGACATTTCTTTAAAGGTAATTTTTAAAAATGTTAAATCAACTCTGGACAGTTTTAGGGGTGAATGTCTGACAAACAAAATAGAATTTTATATCACAAGACAAAATATCCAGCTTAAGTGGGAGTCTTTGTAAAGAAACTAACATCCACAGTCATACTTTTTTTGTTTTTATGGACTGGCATAAAGTAAAGGTTCTGATGGTACTTTGCTGCCTGAGTTTCAGTACTGAATCCTCATTAAAATGGATGACCAAATTCAATACCAATAGAACATCTGCAGAATGAAACAAGAAAGCCCTAAGTTTTGGTATGTCAGTGCATCACACTTATACCAGCATGTTGACTTATGCTAAGGGTGGATGCATGATACTCGAGGAAGGAGCCTGAGCTTTGCAGACTGACCAGATGTATGGGTATCCTAGCAGATGAATCTCATTTGTAAGGAGGGTTGCAACAGTGGTCTTATGAAGAACATATGCGATTCACAAAAAGTGCACAAAAGTAACAAAATCACAGGTTCTAAAGCTCACGCAAAAAGGTTTACTCTATGATACAAGACTAACTCTGTCTAATATTGGTGTTTTAAGGCAGAAGGGTTTTCAGCTTTGTACCTCATAGAGTTTGTCTTATCACTGGAAAACTAATACTAAATCTAATCTATCACAACTGATTCCATATGGGCTTTATAAGATAAGGCACCATACCAAACCATCTGAGAGGAAGTGCAACACTGGTGAAGTGCTACGACTCCAAGCTACTAAAAAGGACATGGCAGACATCTGACATACAGATTGCAAAAATGCGTTTTAATCCAGCTTTACTGAAATGTCCCCAAATGTGCAACATGAAATCTATAAGAGAACCCTCCTTGATGAGATTGCAAGTGGCCTCATCCTCTCTTCCACTGCTGTTCAACATTTTTTTCTCTGAAATTCTTCTGCTTGAAGGAGTGCACAGGCTACATCATTGCACATCAGGGTGTAATACACTGCTAAGAGGTAGCACCAAATACCCATTCCCACTAATCTGCCCATGAAATGCACATACACATACTGTAAATAAAGAGGAAAAGAAGGCCCTTTTGCTGTTCCATATGGTATGTAGACATGGTTCTCCCCTTGTGGGTCAAAAATGAAGTATAATGCAGGAAGAGGTGTCCCTCTTTCTCCTTTTTTATCTGTTTTACATTTTGAGTCATTGGCAAAGAAAATAAGGAACTCAGAAATTCAAGGCTATAATTGGTATGATAATCAAGAAAAGTTATCTTTATTTGCAGACAATATTATTTTGTACCTGATAAAACTAAAAAAAGGACATCTCAGTGTTGGGGAACATCTTGAGACAGTTTCAAGTAAAGTTAATGAAGATAAAATAAAAGTTATAGCTTTAAACTATGTACCCCCACATGAATTGGTCCAGCAATACCCATATTTATGGGGACATAATAAAATTAAATATTTAGGAGTATGGATTAAAAGAGATTCTGCTATGACAGCTAAAGATGTGCATGAAGAGACTAAAAAAGTAATACAAAAACTGAGAAACTGGTGGCTTTTGTTTATGGAAATGGATAGCAAGGTACAAGCAATGAAAATGTTTTTAGTCCTTTTAGTTTTATATACAGGTCAGACATATTTTCAATCAACCAGAGGAAGGCTGTGGACAGATATTAATAAAGAATTGAAGGATTTGATCTGGAAGTGGAAAAGGGCAAGGGTCAAGTGGGATAAATTGATCATTCCAATAGAATAAGTTGGAATAGGATTACCTGATTTGAATGGATATTTTAGAGCTACACAGTTGAGGCTCATATACATAACACTAGCAGAAAGCTAGATCAAAGAAGAAAGAGATGATGATGAAGCAGGGAAATTCAAGAAATAATGAGAGTTGGATTTTGGATGCAGATTCTTAAGAAGAATTACAAAAGCCACAAAGAATATTATATTCATAAAGCGGCAGAAAGTATTTTAAGAACCAAGTCAACATGAAAATGCAGAAAGAAGATTTTGCCTATAGGGCTGACTGCAATTAGCAGTACAGAGATTAAGTATAAGGGGGATAGAATTTACTGCAGTTAACTGGAACAGAACCAAGGTATTGGGAACAAATATAGAGAGTGGGAAAAAACTCCCTTACCAGCCTCAGTAAGAAGCTGAGATCCCTCATAAAATCCTCCAAAGCTAGTTATGAAAATAAAATTGCCAAAGATTCCAAAGACAACCACAAGGCATTCTATAACTATGTCAAGAATCTAAATGGCAATGCTCAGATCTGCTCTGAGCTACAACAGAATGGCATTAAATATACTGATCCCAAGGATATTGCCAATATCCTGGCAGATCGATTCAGTGCCAACTTCACCCCCCTCTAACCCCCTAAATGGCCCATCTCAATACTGGAAGATTGCCAAATTCTGGTAATAATGACCACACCGGTAAAAAACGCACTCCAAAGCTAAGAATACACCATCCATGGGACCAGATGACATCCCGGGCTGTGTATTACATGAACAACAAAATGAAATGGCACCTCACTTAAGTGTCATGTTTAATCATACCCTCATCTCAGGCTTTGTGCCCACTGAGTGGCGCAGAGCTACAGTTACCCCACTCCACAAGGGGGGATCCACCTTGGATCCCGGGAACTACTGCCCCATCAGTCTGACGAGCTTGATCTGCAAGGTCATGGAACTTATAAACAAAGACATTGGCAACCTTTAAACACTGGACCCCACCCAGTTTGGGTTCGTGAAGGGCCGATCTTGTCTCCTGACCCTTACTGACTTCTTCGAATCAGTCTCCAGAGCCGTGGATGAGGGTAAGGCAGTCCACATAGCCTATCTGGACCTCGCCAAGGCCTCTGACACCATCCCCCACTCTAGAAACATAGATAAACTTACTAAGCTGGGTATTAATCCCTACGTCACTCAATGGGTTGCCAACTGGCTTACTGACAGAACCCGCACTGTAAAATTAGCTGACTCCAAATCCAGCTCCAGACAAGTGGAGTACCTCAAGGTTCAGTCCTGGGACCTCTCTTGTTTGGCATCTACTTCTCTGAAGTACAGGCCAACACTAAGGGACTCTGGCTAACAAAGTCCGCAGATGACTGCAAACTGGGAGCCATTACTGAATCCCCAAATGATGTGGATACTGTACAAAAGGGCCTTACATTAACAGATGCTTGGTGCCAGAGCCACGGGCTCAAGCTCAATGCCAAGAAATATATCGTTATCCCCTTTGGGAAAAAACATGTACCCGTGAATTATCACATAGGTGGCAGTACACTAAATACCGAAAGTGTGATAAGAGACTTCGGGACACAAGTGGACAGTGGTCTCACCTTCAATAACCACATCGCCACAGCAGTCAGGAAATCCTTCTATGTGGCACACCTCATCACTAAGGGCTTTTCATCCAGAAAAAAAGGTGGTCATTGTCCCACTGTACTCATCCCTCATTAGACCCATTATAGAATACAACGCCCCATTTGGTATGTACCTCTCAAGACATCTGCAACAACTGGAAAGGCCGCGGAAATACCTCACTAAAAGAATCACAGGCCTAAAGCAGATGTCCTATGCTGACCACCTTAAAAAACTCCAGCTATAATCTGTCGCATATCGTCTACTCCGAGGCGATCTCTGCTTAACATACAAGGCCATGTCAAACCCAGAGCTGTTGGACATGCTACACTTAAAGAAATCCCGATACCTCAGAGCCACATGCTCCAGGGATCTAAATCTTGTCATCACAATAAACAAAACATGCTGGAGGGATAGGTTCCTGACCCAGAGACTCCCCAGAATCTGGAATAGACTGCCCATACATGTCAAGCAGAGCGCCTCTTTGGCCCTCTTCAAAAGGAACCTTGATGACTGGATGGGAGAAAGGAAATTCACCCCGGGGATCACGTCAGTCACCCTGCTAGACAGGGGTCCAGGGAAGTAAATAGTGTGGGAAGAAATAGCCAGGGAATTGTTATGGCTAGGCTTGTATAGGCCCTAGGGCCAATAGCCTAGCACCAACCTATGCAGGTAACAGAATGGGAAGACACCATTTGGACTGCAGGCTAGAGATTGCCTTCCCTGTCAGTGATTAATATTTGAAAGTTGGAAAAGGGAAAGGGATAGAGGAATCTCAACTGAAAGACCTGCTCTGTTAGAGTTTTTAATTAATCTACAACATAAGCTGCTGTTAAAAAAGGAATAATTAGTAGGGGATATACAATATTGCACGATAACTATAGGAATTAATCATATGAGGTTAGTAAAGATAAGGAAGAAAGATTGGATAAGCAATTCACAAGAAACAATGGGAGGCTCTCAAATATGCAGCAAAGTCTAGAAAATATAGGATTTTTGCTTGAAAGTGTTTACATAGGTATTTTATAACCCAAGCAGACGCCAAAGAAGTTTTCCTCAGGTGATGGCAAATGTTAGAGGTGTGATGGGGGAAGAAAAACCTAACTAGGAACATATGTTCTGGGAGTATAAAGAGTTGGTAGACTTTAAAAATTCCCTACAGAGTACTCTGTCAGAAATACTGGGTGAGCAAATGGGTGTAACTAAGGAAATTATTTTTTGAGTTGGGATACAGGATTTGAATTGCCTAGACATATAGTAAGGCCTTGTTCAGTTTAATTATGGTGGCTGCTAAAAAAGCTATTACTAGAAAATGGAAATTAAAATCTAAACCAACTGTATTTGAAGTACCGAATATTGAAACAGATACAACACAACTGGAAATAGAATCTACAGAAAAAGGTTGAAGTAAATTACACAGAAAAAAAAAACAGAAATGGTAGGAACAATACATGCAGAATAATGTTTTGGAGAAGTGAAGTCTATGGGAAGGCAAGAAATTGATCAATTTATGTAATGCTGAATTGATAACATATAATGCTTGCAACTGGGAATGTGCTAATATGTTTTTTTTTTCATTTATATACATTTAAATCTGCCTACGTTTTAAATGATAATTCAATAAAGGTGTTAATAAATTAAGTATAATCCCAAGCAGCAAAACCACCAGGGTGGGAGAAACCCAAAAACAAGCACGGAAAGCTCAGAAGACTGAGTTCTGAAGAACTGGTGTACAAAAAGGAAGCTCAACTTCTAGACTCGTAAATTAGATAATAATGACTGATAAAGATGTAAAATGGCATTTAAGTGTGAATGACAAATGTCTGCATTGCAAACATGCTTCTATGCAGCTAGTGGAGTAGCATTTTTCACTGTATTGTGAGATGTGCAATGATAAATAACAGTACAATTAATAGTCAGAAAGCATTTGGTTTACAAATACAAGCTCTTCCCTCCACAAAATAAGCTGGTAAAAAGCTGTTCAGTCTTCTTAAACCGATGAATATGCATAATGTGGAACCTGAAATGACAGATCACATCCACACTATAAAGGGCCCTTTCTTCCCTAGATGTGTTTCAAAGAGCACACTGAGGCAAGTGGACTGGACTAATTCAAAGACAAGCATGATGTTAATTTCAAGAAAAAATGTTGCTTGGTCCTAAGAGGCACTTGATCTTTGCATAAAACCACAAAGTTTCCTACACAACGGCATGCAGTTCAGAGAGCCTATAAGCAGATGAAACAATCAAAAAAGCATTTCCAAGTAAATAACTACCACCACTGAAATAAGAAATCAATTTTTACCACATCACTTAACTATATTATTCATTTATTTACTTATCTTTATTTACCAGGAAAGTCTGACTGAGATAAAACCCTTTCTCTAAAAGTTCAACATTTAACTCACGTTTTGACATATACAAAAATACAGTTATTTGATATCAGAAGGAATGGAACATGTAGGTAAGCATGCATACATGAGAGGAAAAGCTTTATAATAGCTTGTATAAACATTATTTAGAAAGACACCATGTACATAGATTGCATGGGTATATACAGTGTTGATCATTCATTAGAAATATATACAAGCTTGTATATAGTAGAGAGAGAAACACACAGATATATAACATTGCAAAAAAATACTGTACTATTACCTGCAATTAAAAACTGAGAAGTAAAATAATTACAAAAGTGAGAATGGTTGGGGCTACTTGGACTGTTATAAGGAGTATTAGGTTTTGGAGAGATGAGAAGAGAGAGAGAGATCGAACTCTGACAGCGGGGGAACAGTCTGATAGTGGTTGATCTAATTAGGAGGAGAGTAAGTCTTAACACTTACAGCCAGTGCTTGATATAATTTATGTAAAGAAAGTTACTCCTTGTGGTTTAGTGAATATCGTTCTGGCCTGAGGGAGAAAAAGGGGAAGTGGAAAAGACAAGTATTTAGAGAACAGGTAGCAGGTGTGTCCACAAAATTTACAAAATCTACTAAAGGACCTTCCTTATTGGGTCCTAGTTTAGGCATTACTTCTCCAGTAATATATCTCTGCAATTCTTCCAGCCAAATCTCATATTCAGGAACACTCAGATGATACCATGTGATGCAATACACCAACAAAAGTGTGCTTACTCCTGAAGCCGGCCAGTTTGTCCCCACCAATATGACCCCTATCCACAAGGGAACACCCCAAACCAATATATGTTAATTTAACACCACATTATTAAGCAAGTAGTATACAATATAGAATTCCCTTTTTATAGGGAATTCCAACAGCAGCTACCGAAGAAGGGACCACTCATCAACAGAGATGGTGAGAGGGTACTTCCAACCAATGAAGGAAACACACACAAGGGATGAACAGACACTGGATGGTACAGAGATCCTGAACCATTCCGTCTCAGAAGAAGCCTGACTTGGGAGCCTCTTAGAAGTATCCTGAACCATGACTGCCTCTGACAATTCTGGAGCTGACTGGAGAGAATATGTTGGTGTCAATGCTGAGGGCATATCCAATCTTTGTGTCTCTGGAGCCAAAGAAGGTTCCAAGTCTTTGGATTGTCTCCTTCTTGGCTGTTATTCTTTAGATTTAGATGCTTTTTAGACTTAAGATGTTCCCAGATATAAAAAAAATGGGAATTGTGGGAACAATATATGCAGAGCAGGAATGAGGTGTAAGAAGCAGGATTTAAATGAGCCATATAATGCTTAACTGACAGTGACTGGATGGTTTATAAGTGATGTATAGTGTCTGCAACTATAGTTATTTCATTGCTGCCTGTGATGTAAACTGTTTGCAACTAAAGTGGTGTGTCATTTGTTTTCATTCCTAAGATTGCCTTTTGTCATATGTGAAAATTTAATAAAGATGTTTGGAAAAAAAAAAAGATGTCTCCAGATATGGGGCAAAAGACACTTTTTGTTCCTCTTGTCAGACAAGACCAAATACCTGACAAACCTAGCATTCTGCTGACAAATGACTAACACCCAGGCATACTACACACAAATCATGGGTGTCATGACATGGTATTTCATACCCAGATTTGGTACATTTTTTTTAAGCTCTTTTCCTTGACCATGTTGAAAACACACAAACCAGCAACAATATGACGTAGAACAATTAATACTGAAAGTTAGGGCTATTAGAAAAAAAACATTTATAAAAGACTACCTATAGGGAAAATATTTAACAGCAGCATTTTTTTTCATATAGACGAAGATGGCAAGAAAACATTTAGTTATGTACTCACCATAACAATAGATGTATGTGGTCCATCTCGCCTACATTCATTACTGACTGGCTCGGAGCCGAGAATCAGCTCCGACTCGGCCGCTATAAATAGCACGAAGTCTCTAATTGGCTGGGCTAAGCCTGTATCCCAGGATGCACCACGCCCAAACCCCCAGATCTTGTTTGCCACAAAATAATCATTACACATGCATAACCCCACATAACAACAAAGCAAGAAGAGAGAAAAAAAAATAATATCCTCAGAAGGGTCTAAGAATATAATTTCCTCCAAGTTGACCAGGAAGGGGTAAGGTGGGAGGGCACGTAAGAATATAGGCGAGATGGACCACATACATCTATCGTTATGGTGAGTACATAACTAAATGATGTAATGTGGTCCTATCTCGCCTACATTCATTACTGACAGGACAGCGTCCCTAACACCTATATCCTGGGAGGCTCATGAGAAAACACTCCTGAGCACCGTGGAACCAAAGGAAGCCCGGCCTCTAGAAGCCACGTCCAGCTTATAATGAGAAATAAAAGTGTGTGGAGAAGACCAGGTGGCTGCCGCACAGATTTCATCCAAAGAGAGCCTAGCATGAAAAGCCACTGAGGTAGCCATAGCCCTGGTAGAATGCGCCTTAACCGGGAAAGGTAGATCTCTACTCGCCGATGTGTAAATAAATGAGATACAGTCCTTAATCCACCTTGCAATAGTGCCTTTGGTCACAGGGCTACCATTCCTGTTCTCTGAAAAGGACACAAACAACTGATCTGATTTCCTCTCTTGTTTTGTCCTGTGCAAATAAAACCTCAGTTGTCTATGTACATCCAAATTGGTGAAATTTGAATTCTGCCCTGTTTGAAAAGCTTGGGAAAAACACCGGTAACTCAATGGATTGGTGAAGACAGAAGGTAGAAGAAACCTTAGGAAGAAAGGAAGGGTTGAGTCTCAAGGATACTCTATCCTTATGAAAAATCAAATAAGGAGGTTTGACAGAAAGGGCTTGAAGCTCTGATACCCTTCTGGCTGAAGTAATAGCCACCAGAAAGGCTGTCTTCCAAGACAAATATTTTAATTCACAAGAGGCTGCAGGCTCAAAGGGAGAAGAAGTTATGGCTCTAAGCACCAAGTTTAAATCCCATGGCAAGACTGTCTGAGAAACTGGGGGACGAAGTAACCAGGTTTCTTTTAGGAAAGCTTTACACAGTTTATGGCCCATGAGGGAAGGCTCATATGAAACGTGAAAATTAGAAATTGCCGCCAGCTGAACCTTAATAGTGGAGGCAGCAGAACCTTGTCTGAAGAGAGTAGCCAAAAATTCTAAAACTGCAGTCACAGGGGCTGTGAAGGGATCTAGGTTATGTGACTGGGCCCAGATAGCAAATCTTTCCATTTACTGGAGTATATCTTCTTAGTGGAAGGCTTGCGGGAAGAAGATAGGATATGAACCACTTCTGGTGTAAAGGAAAGCTGTCTGACTAAGGACGGAAGTGGAGAAGCCAGGCAGTGAGCTTGAGGGTTCGCAGGGATGGGTAGAACTGCCCTTACAGATGAGTCAATAGGTCTGGAACTGGGTCCAGAATCCAAGGACCGTCCATAGTATATCTCTGGAGAAAGGGGAACCAAACTTGACGGGGCCAGTGTGGTGTGATCAAGATCATTTTGCTTCCCAAGGAAGTTGCCTTCTGAATCACTCTTGGCAGCAGAGGAAACGGAGGGAAGGCATAGAGCAGACCGGAGGGCCAATTGTGGACTAGAGCGTCCCTGAGTGACTCCCCCTGAGGGGGGATCAGAGTGAAGTAATTGCTGCACTTGGCATTGAGGGGACTGGCAAATAGGTCGCAGCAAGGTAGACCCCACCTGGAGAAGATCTGAGCCGCAATTCGATCATTCAGGGACCACTCGTGAGGCATCAGAATAGCTCTACTTAGCCTGTCTGCTATCACATTGGACTTCCCCGGAATGTGCGTTGCCACTAAAAAAAGTTGGGAAGAGACCGCCCAATTCCACACTCTCATGGCCTCTCTGCAAAGGGGATAGGACTTGGTTCCCCCCTGCTTGTTCAGGTACCACACGACTGACATGTTGTCGGAAAGAATTGAGACAGTGCCCTTGGGAAGAGAGCTGTGAAGTGCTTGCAACGCTAGTAGCACCGCTCTCATCTCCAGAACATTTATATGCAAGTGGACCTCATGTTCCTGCCACGTGCCTTGGACCGTTCTGCCCAGATAATGCCCCCCCCCCACTCTGTCTGGGCGGCGTCCATGGTCACTGTGGCAGTAGGGGGTAGAGGATTCAGGGATCTCCCTTTGTTCAGATTGCGTGAATGAAGCCACCAATGCAGATCCTGTCGGCATTGTTCCGTTATAAGAATCGGATGAGACAGAGGGAGCTCTTGAAAGGACCACTGGACCGAAAGAAGCCACTGTAGTGTCTGCATATGTAGCCTGGCCAGGGGTACTAGTAGGATGGTGGCCGCCTTGGAACCTAGTAACTGAAGAACTAGTCTGGCTTGGACCTTTTTCACAGGTAATAAGGCCAAAACTTGAGCCTGTAACACTTTTATTCTTTCTGTAGGAAGGAAAGCCCTCATTTTCTATAGAATCTAGCTCTGTGCCGATAAATGCAACACGTTGTGATGGCAGCAAGACAGATTTTTGCCAGTTGAAAGTAATCCCTAGGAGTTCACCCAAGTTGATGGTGGCTTCCGAGGCTCCAACAAGTCGATGCCTGGTGGGGGCGGTGAGAAGCCAGTCGTCTAGGTAAGGAAACACCTGGAATCCTATATGTCTCAGGTGAGCAGTCACCACTGCCAGACATTTGGTAAACACCCTGGGGGCTGTGGTGAGACCAAAGGGCAGGGCTAAAAATTGGAAATGACTGGCTCCCATCCGGAAGTGTAAGGGATTCCTGGAGGCCTTGTTTATCTTGATGTGATAATAGGCGTCCTTGAGATCGATGGAGCACATCCATACTCCTTTTTCCAACAAGGGAAAAATGGTTTGAAGAGTGACCATTCAGAACTTGGACTTCCTGACAAAGCGGATTAAACGGCTGAGATCCAGGATGGGCCTCAAGTCCCCTGTTCTTTTGGGCACCAAAAATAACCTTGAGTAAGTTCCTGATCCGATCTGGTCTGAGGGGACTGGTTGGATGACTCCTTTTTCCAGCAGCTTTGAGACTTCTAACGCTGCTTGGAACTTCTGAGACTCTCTTGGGTGGCGGAGGGGGTGAGATAAAGGGAATGGTGTAACCTCCGGCAATAATTCGAAGCAGCCAACGATCCTGAGTGATGTTCTCCCTGAAAGGGAGGTCTCAGCAAAGTAGCACCTTTAAGGAAGGTTTTGCACAATTTGTGTGACATCAGATTAGGCTCATGTTGACCCAAATGAAAATTTGATATTGCTGCCAACTGAACCCTAATTGTGGCAGAAGCAGAACCCTGGTGAAAAAGTTCAGACAAAAATTCTAAAACCACTGGAATGAATGCAGTGTAAGGGTCAACATTCCTTTCCTCAGCCCAGATAGAAAACCTTCTCCATTTGCTGGTGTATAACTTCCTATTGGAGGGTTTGTGAGAAGATGTGAGAATGTGGGTCACAGCGGGAGAAAAATCATGAAGCCTGACTAGGGATGGAACTGGAGCAGCCAAGATGCCAAATCAAGGGTGTGGAGGCTGGGATGAAGAGAGCCAGACTTGTGCGTCAAGAGAACTGACACTGGGTCCAGAATCCATGGATCATCTAGTAGAGAAGGCCCGAGAAACGGGAATCAAACCTGACGAGGCCAGTAAGGAGTGATGAGAATCAATTTGCTTCCCAACAGTTTCACTTTCTGAATCACCTTGGATATGAGAGGAAAGGGGGGAAAAGCATAAAGGAGACACAGGGGCCAATCATGAACAAGTACGCCTCTCTGTGACTCCCCCGGAGGGGGGGTAAGGGAAAAGCAGCTGCTGCATTTGGAGTTGATCGGACTGGTGAAAAGATCACAGCAAGGTTGTCCCCATTTGCGGAAAATCTGTTCCGCTATTTCCTGCTTCAGAGACCACTCGTGAGGCATTAAGATTGCCCGGCTGAGTTTGTCAGCTATCACGCTGGTTGTCTCTAGAATGCGGGTTGCCACTAGAAAGTGCTGGGAAGATATCGCCCATTTCCAAACATGAATAGCCTCTCGACAAAGGGGGTAAGATCTGGTTCTGCCTTGTTTGCTGAGATACCATACTACTGACATGTTTGTCTGATTGTATTGCTATCGTCCCAAGAGGAAGAAGGTCGTGGAGTGCTTGCAATGCCAGAAACACCGCCCTCATCTCTAGAACATTGATATGCAGGTGAGCCTTGTGATCTTGTCATGCGTCTTGGACAGTCCTGCCCAGATAATGCCCCCCCCCATCTGTGAGGCATCCGTGGTCATAGTAGCAACGGGTTGGCGAGGAAAGAAAGGGGTTGCCTGTCATTAGTTGGTTGGGCTGGATCCACCAACGGAGGTCCTTTTCGCAGGACTCTTAAGATGATGTGGTGGGATAGAGGCAGTTATTGAAAGGACCACTGGGACGACAGGAAACACTGAAGAATCCGCATGTGCAATCTTGCAAGAGGGACTAGCAATATTGTAGAGACCATGGTCCCTAAGAGTTTCAGCACTGTCTTTGCCTTGACTTTCCAGAGGGGAAGAAGATGAAGGACTTGTATGAGGTTCTGTGCTCTTTCTGCTGGAAGTCAAGCTAACATGGCGACTGCGTCTATTTCTGCAACTATAAAAGTCACAAATTGAGAGGGCAATAAAGCAGACTTTTCCCAATTTATAGTAATCCCCAACTGGGCACAAAGTTGGATAGTGGAATCTCTGGTTTGAAGAAGTAGATGCCTGGTGGAGGCGGTCAGAAGCCAGTAGTCCAGGTATGGAAACACTTGGAATCCTAGACGTCTCAGGTGAGCTGTCAATACTGCCATACACTTGGTGAACACCCTCTGGGGGCTGTGGTGAGACCAAGGGGCAGAGCATGAAACTGGTAGTGACTGGCTCCCAGCCAGAACTGTGGATGGCTCCTCGACACTGTCCATTTTTATGTGGCAGTACGCATCTTGGAGGTCTACTGAGCACATCCAAGTGTCTTTCCCTAATAGAGGGAGTATACATCCGGAACTTGTCCTTCTTTATGGATTTGTTTAATTTGCTGAGGTCCAAGATGGGCCTCCAGTCCCCTGTATGTTTTGCCACTAAAAAGAATCTGGAGTAAGTTCCGAATCCTACCTGGTCTGCAGGGATGGTTTGGATGACTGTTTGCGAGCAACTTGTTCACTTCTACAGTTGCTTCATCCCTGTGATTGGGTGGAACATCCGGAATCCTCTTGGGAACATGAGGTGGAAGAGAAAAAGGTATTGAATAACCTCTGGTTATAATTCTTTGTACCCATTTGTCTTGGGTGATGATTAGCCAGGCTTCTGGATACAAAGAAATGCGACCCCCAACTGGCTCCAGAGAAGCACAGCCGGGCCCCACATCAGAAGCACTGATAGGGTCGGCCTCAAAATGAATCGCGGCCTCCCTGGTTTTGCAGTCCGCCCCCCTGCCTCTAGGGCAACGTCTACCATTTGCTCCTCCTCCTCTGCCTCTTTAGGCGGAGTCACCCTGTACATCCGGGAAAAACCTCTGGGACTTCTAGAATCACATCTTACGACCTCTCTGACCCTTGGGGTATGGTCTAGAGAGGACAGTAAAACATACTCCCATGGCAGACGGTGTTTTTGCTTCTTGCTCGCACCTGGTGAGTGTGTCTTTTGCCTTGGGTCCAAACAAGGAAGAACCTTCAAAGGGGGCATTGGTAAAGGTAGACTTGAACGGCTCCACAAAATTACACAAGCGCATCCAGGAGTGCCTCCTAAGGGAAACTCCTGAACCCACTTGCCCTGCTCGTTCTATCGGCTGCATAAGAAATCAGCCTCATGGAGGAGTTAACAATGGAATTCAAGGTGGACAACTGAGCAGACAACTTATCAGGGACTCCTTTAGTAGATGTACCTTGTAGAATCTCTCCCAACGCCTTAAGGAGATCTCTCAGAAGCCTTGTAGAATGTGTTAGGTAGTTCAGTGATCTGAGAGTGAATGCCACTGATGAAAAGATATGCTTCCCGTATCTATCCATCGTTCGAGACTCCTTGTTCGGCAGATGGACAGATGAAGTCTCCACTAGTTACTTCTTAGTGGCCACTGCCACCACCATGGCATCTACAGGAACACCCTTTGACAAATTCCTTCTCCTTGGGGGCTGACAAAAATTTATTGGGTCTCCTGGGGACTGGCTCCACGGCATCAGGAGTCTCCCATATCTTTCGACTAACAAGGTCTAGAAGTTCGTCGAAAGGTGGAGACACCCAAGAGGCTGAAGTTTGAGACCCGAAAGCCTTCAGGTACACTGACTCATCAGAAGGGGTAACAGTGAGCCAGCCGCACCTCTACTTAAGGATCTCTAAGATGTCTACGAAGGAGACATCATCAGAGGATGACTTGGGGGACCCTTCTGACTCCTCGAGGTCAGTGTCGGAGGTAAGAGACTCATCCTGGTAGTCTACATGCTTCCTCTTGCATGTTCTCTTCCGAGGGGGCTCCTCAGAAGGATATTCGGGGAGGTCTTGGAAGAGTGGGGGCCACCAGTCGGGGGCTCCTGAGGCTGCGGGTCTCTGCTATTGAGAGAGGGAGTAGGTGCTGAGACGGAGTTCGGTGCCCGAGGGGGAAGAGTGTCAGTACACCTGGGTGGAGCTGATGATCGGGACAGCACACTCCATATCATCTCGAAGGCAGACCGCTCCCACTCCGAAGACCTCCTCAGCTCCGAGGAGACAGAGGAAGCCATCGGCTCTGAGATAGATGTAGGGTCCGTGCTCACCCTAGCTGACACACCGAGAGGGAGACTCGGAACCGAAGAGTTCCAGGTCCAAGTGTCCCTGTCGGGAACAACCAGAGAGCTTTGGCTCCTAGACACTCCGGACGGCACCAAAGGTGTCAGAGCAGAACTCTGCTCTGAGACAGCCTCGGGGGGAGTTTGAACCAAGGGTTCCACAACCAGCAGTACTGAACACTCCAGCTCTGAAAGCCCAGCACAGGTCAAAGGAGGAACCACAGTTGGGGAAATGGACACAAGTGGCTCCGGGGCCGACTGGGATGGAACCAACAGCACTTTTGGCAAGGCAGATGATTTCAGGAGTCTCAGCACTACTCTCTCCACATCTTCTTCTGATAGGCTCCTGGAAGATCTGGAAGACAGTGTGGGAGATCTGGACCTCTGTAAGATAGGGGACCTTAAAGCTGGGGAGACCGACAATGGCTCTATGGACCAGCTCCGATGTTTGCTATCAGTAGTCGGCTCTGAAATGCATGGGGCCGACACTGGAATCATAATATCAACAGCCTTGATTGGTTCCAAGATCAGTGGAGCAGAGGGAGGAGAAGTTTAGTCTGGTTTCGAAAGTTTGGGAGGTGGTTCCGAAGCACCAGATGGCGCCGGGGAATACCTCTTGGAAGGTTTAGTCTTTTCTTTTTTAGATACATGAGATTTGGAGGAAGACAACGAACTGGCCAAGTCTTCCTCGAAAGAAGGCTTAAGGAGACCTTTTAATATTAGTTTGTTCTTCCACTCCTGTAAGACCCTGGCACTGAAAGAATGACAGAACAAACATGTTTCTTGCAGATGGATGGCTCCAAGACAATACACGCAGTTACTGTGGCCATCAGTAAAGGGCATTTTCTGAGAGCATTTGACACATTTCTTAAACCCCGAGGGTTTATGATCTTTTGCCTCTTTAGACATGGTACGGAGATGCAGCACAAATGTCATAACCCAAACACAACGAGGACTAGGCCCTCTAACTTAAATGGGCCTAGCCCTTACCGCACTAACAGTCACACCGCCATGAGGACTAGGTCCTCTAACTCAAATGGGCCTAGCCCTGTCAGAGAGAAAAAGAGAAAACTAGGTCCTCTAACTTAAACAGGCCTTGAAAAGAGAGACTGAAGGTCAGAAACTACCAAATATACTGCACACACACACACAAAGTATAAGCCAGAAAATGTCCAACTGGCTGAGAGGAACTTTGCTCAAATTCTACGACGTAGAACAAAAAATGGTCGGAAATATCAAAGAACCCTTGTTAACTAAATAGCTAAATATCTGACTATAATCTAGGTGGAAATAGTCTAATAAACACCACACACTAAAGAACACTGTACAAGGAAAAGGTTAAATGAGCGCAAACGCGCACCTTAACAGCAAGTACTAAACATTCAAGAAATAACTATTAAACTAGCAAACTCTCTACGCTTATAAGCACAGCAAATAACAACAAGGAACAAAAACGCCCTTTAAATAGAAAAAGACTGGCACACAGGATACCAAAGAGAACAAGAAGGCCAACGGCCAACCAGTTCTCAACAATAAGTATCTAAAGTGAAGAAAAAAAACACTTAGCAAGACTGAAACTACTCTAAGAACTGTAAGACACTAGCAAAAGCCATATAACTAGAAAGGTTAAACTGTAATATAGCAAAAATAGCAAAAAGTGTTAAACTTAGCCACGGCCAAGAAGAAGCACATCTGAACTTGTTGACACGGCAAACAAGATCTGGGGATTATACTGGTGCACCATGGGATACCTACCTAGCCACGAGCCAACAAGAAGATTTTGAGCTTTGTAATAGGTCGGGGCTCCAAACCAATGTGTAAGAATGAAGGTGAGTTAGGACTACAGAACATCCTTAGTCGTTTGCTGAACTGAAGCACATTACTGAAAAATGGGGTTGTAATACCACTGTTATTTGAACATTTATGAAAAATTAAATTCCATGGATGGAGAAAAAATAAGCCAAACAACTCTATCTCACTAAATTTACACATGGAATGTTCTGAAATTGAATTCTCTTTAGAAAAAAGTTGTGTCTTGCCATAATGTTCCATCTATGTTGTTCATCTTTCCATTCATCACTCATGGGTTCGGTACTGAGTCGGCCTTTTTACCAAGCTCGCCCAAGCCAAAAACTCTCTAGCTAAGTCTCTACCCAGAATGCCCTTCTCCTCGTTACCTCAGATCGAGTTTGCTAGAGAGAGAGAGAGAAGTAAAGCAGAGGCCACTTCTGCGCAAATGCCCTAGGGGCACCACTTAGACCCAAAACATCCCCCAGGAGCCTTTGGAGGGGGAAGGAGGGTGGGAAGTGATGAATGAAAGAAAATGAACAACACATATGGAACGTTATGGTAAGACAACTTCTTTATCTGATGTTAATCTTTTTTCCATTCATCACTGATGGGACAGAATCCCAAGCTTCCTTGAGGTCCATGGGCGGCCCTTATGGAAGAACATTCCTGAGTATTGAGCTGAAGGCAGCTCTCTCTGGAGACTAAGTCCAATTTGTAATGATTGATAAAGGTATGAGGCTTAGCCCAAGTATCTGCTGCGCAGATGTCATCCGTAGAAGCCCTGGAATAGAAAGCTACAGATGTTGTCATAGATCTAGTGGAGTGAGCTTTAACTTTTGGCATAGGTTCATTACTGAGGGAATAGATGAAACGTATGCAATCCCTTAGCCATTTTGATAATGTAACCTTGGAAACAGTCTCTCCCATTTTGGGTCCAGAAAAGGAGATGAAAAGCTATTCCAATTTACGGATAGGTTTGGTCCTGTCTAGGTAAAATCTCAGCTGTCTATGCACGTCTAAAGAGTGAAGGTAGTCCTCTCCTCTACTGGCAAAATTCAGAAAAAACACTGGTAAATCAATGGTCTGGTTAATGGAGAATTCAGAAACAACTTTGGGAAGGAAGGATGGATTCGTCTGAAGTGATACTCTGTCTTTACGAAATACCAGATAAGGCCTCTTGGTACACAATGCCTGCAGCTCCGAGACTCTTCTGGCAGATGTGATGGCTACCAAGAACAAAGATTTCAAGACAAAAACTTTAGGTCACACTAAGCCACAGGTTCAAAAGGTTTTTGAGTCAAAGATTGAAGGACTAGAGTGAGGTTCCACAAGCTAACAGAAGACCTGATATGAGAGGTCCCCTTGAGGAAAGCCTTGCAAAGACATAAAGAGAGAAGAGGGGTGCCATCTATTCCATTGTGGAAATTTCCCCTAGATGTACTCTTACTGTAGAGGAAGAGGCTCCATTATCAAAAAACTTAGCCAAATATTGAAGCACTGTAGTTACTGGAGCCAAATATAGGTCTAGCATGTTATCCTTCAACCAGATGGAGAACCTTTTCCATTTATCCTGATATAGTCTCCTGGTGGATGGTTTATGAGAGGCCAGAATGATGTCTTGAACAGGCGAGGAAAGATTAGCTTGCCTGGCAACTAGTTGAAGTGGAGATTCAAGCTGTCAGCTTGAGACTGGACAGATTTAGGTGACTCAACCCTTGGGGGTGAGTGATCAGATCTGGTAGAGGGTCCAAGATCCACGACGGATGTACTAGGTGAGGCCGAAGAAAGGGGAACCAAACTTGTCGAGGCCAGAAGGGGGCAATGAGGATCAAATTGCATCTCAACCGAAGAGCTTTCTTTAGAACATGTGTAATCAGGGGGATGGGAGGATAAGTGTAAAGAAATCCCGTGGGCCAAACGTGGATTAGAGAGTCCCTCAGTGCCTCCCCCCTGGGGGAAGTAGGGCAAAATAGCTGCTGCACTTGTTATTCAATGGGAAGGCGAAATGATTGCAGCAAGGCTGGGCCCAGTGGCTGAAGATTTCTGTTGCCACCTCGGGGTTAAGAGACCACTCATGAGGTATGAAGATGTATCTGCTCAGCTCGTCTGCAATCACGTTGGAGCTCCCCGAGATATGCATTGCTATCAGAAAGTGGTTGGAAGCTATCGCCCACTGCCAAATTCTCATGGCTTCTCGACATAGGGGGTAGGACTTGGTTCTTCCTTGCTTGTTGATATACCAGACCACTGCCATTGTCTGACTGAATTGCAATTGTCCCGGAAGGGAGAGATGAATGAAAGGCCTGCAACGCTAACAGTACAGCTCTCAGCTCCAGAACATAGATATGCAGGTGGGCTTCTGAGGTGGACCATGTGCCTTGGGCAGTCTTTCCCTGGAAATGCCCCCCCCCCACCCACCTGATCAGTAAAGCATCCGTGGTCACAATGGCTGTGGGCTGAGGGGCTTGAAATGGGAGACTCCAAAGTTCTATGTCTGGCTTCATCCACCAAAGGAGGAGTGGGTTATATGAATCTGGTAACCGAGGGGGTGATAATTTGGGAACCATTGACAAAGGAGGAGCCATTGCAGGGTCTGCATATGTAGCTTTGCTAGAGGCACTAGTGGGATTGAAGCTGTCATAGAACCTAGGGTTTGAAGAACTTCCCTTGCTGAGACTTTTGTTTGAGAGAGTATCACTCGGAGCTGAAGTCTCAATCGGTGGAGTCTGTGAAATGAGAGTGATACTAGGCAGGACTGAGAATTGAATACTGCTCCAATTAACTCTATTTGTTGTGTAGGAGTAAGGTTTGATTTCTCCCAATGTATCGTTATTCCCAACAATTTTGCCAGAGAGAGAGAGAGAGAGTATAATGTAGTGCTATTACCAGAAGATGCTCGGTGGGGGCGGTGAGGAGCCAGTCGTTTAGATATGGAAACACCTGGAATCCTTCTAGTCTCAAGTGAGCTGTGACCACTGCCATGCATTTCATGAACACTCTGGGGGCTGTAGAGAGACTGAATGGCAGGGCACGAAATAGGTAATGACTGGCTCCTAGCCAGAAACGAAGCAGACTCCTGGAACGTTTGTCCATCTTGATGTGGTAATACGCATCCCGGAGATCTATAGAGCACATCCAATCACCTTCTCTTAAAAAGGGGGGAATGGACTGAACCGTGACCATTTGGAATTTGGTTTGGGTGACAGACTTGTTTAAGCTGCTGAGAACCAAAATGGGTTTCCAGTCTCCTGACTTTTTTGGCACCAAGAAGAATTTCGAGTAAATTCCAGATCCGAGTTGGTCTGGTGGGACTGGTTGATGACTATTTTTTGAGACAGCTTTATAATCTTTGAAGCTGCTTCTTCCTTTTGTCTGGGTAGAACGTCAGGAAGTTTTCTTGCAAAATTTGGCCGTCAAGAAAGGGGAATAGTGTAACCTCTGGTGATGATACTTTGCACCCAATGATCGGTGTTGATAGATTGCCAGGCAGCTTGCTGCAGAGAGAAACAACCCCCGACTGCTTCCAGAGGTAAGCAATCAGGCTGCTCCTCAGAAGCACTGGTAATGCTGTCCAGAAAAGGAATCCCTGGAGCCTTGGTTATGAGGACCCCTCTGCCTCTATTGGAGTATCTTCCAGAATTTCTTATGCCACATTTTTCCACTCCTCTGATTCCTGGAGAAGGTACGGTGAGGGTTGGAAAACCATAGGCCTACGGCAGACAGGGTCTTTCCGTCTTGCTCGCACCTGGCTAGCGTGTCCTTCACTTTGTAGCCAAAAAGGGATGAAGCCTCAATGGGAGCATTCAGAAAGGAAGACTTGAAGGTATCTGCAAGGTCACAAATGCGCATCCAGGCATGACGCTTCATAATGCCCAAACCCGCTGCTCTAGCTGCCACTTCAGTCGCATGTAACAGCAACCTCATGTACGAGTTGGATGTTGATTCCAGGGTTGCAAGCTGTGAGGCCACTTTGTCCCTGACCTCGGACAACTGTCCTGCGAGTGTCCCAGAAAATTTGGAGATCAAGTCCATCGGGAGCCTTATAAAATGTGCCAAATAATTCAGGGACTGTATAGCAAAGGTCCCTGATGCAAATACACACTTCCCAAGTCTGTCCACCCCCCTAGGACTACTTGTTGGGTGGGTGGACAGCAGGCCTTTCCTCAGCCAAGTCCTTTTTTGTGGCTGCCGCCACCACCATAGCATCAACTGGTAACCCTATGGAAGAATGTGGGTTCTCCTCGGGAGGGGAAAGAATTTTGTCTGGTCTCAAAGGGATCACCTCAATGGAATCAGGGTTCTTCCAAGCATGCTGTACGATGAGCAGGTTGGCAGGCGGAGTCACCCAAGAGGTAGAAGGCCGGGCATGAAAAGCCTGCAGAAACACTGACTCCTCAGATAAAGGGTTGGAGGGCTTCCAGTCACCTCTCTGCTTCAACTTTTCCAGGATGTCTCTGAGGAGGTGACCATGGGGACCCTTCACCATCTATGTAATCCATGTCTTGGCGCAGAAACATATCTTCGGAAGGGGAATAGCGGAGTCTGTGGTGCAAGGTCTGCTGGCACCGAAGTCTCTAGTTTTGAGACCTGAAGTAAAGGAGTCAAATCCAGTGAGGTTGGTACAATGCTCTGTGCCAAAGTGGCACTCTGAGCCGAAATGGTCAGTTCCAAAATGGAAGTTAATGAAATAGTTGAAGGTGTGACCTGAGCCGAAGTGTCCACAGGTGCCAAAGTCAAAATAGGAGAAGCAAGGTCTATGATCAGTGCTGGAGCCAGGACCAGTGCTGAAACAGAGGCCGGTATAGAAGGTTTCAAGATGGTCAGAGCTGAGGAAGATGGAGCCATAGAGGCAGATTTATGCTCAGAAGATAACTTTGGGACCTTTGACTTCCCAGGCTTGCTCTGATCACCCGATGGTGAAGAAGGAACAGAGTGGAATCTATTTTTTGTCCTTGGTAGGAGGCCTCTGAGAAGAAAGACTTGAGTAACCCTTTCAGAATGAGTTTATTTTTGTGCTCATTAAGAGTGCATTGACTGAAACTCTGACAAATGTCACACAGAGGCTGTGACCAAAAGGTGGGGCACTCCAAAGCAGTATACACAGTCATCATGAGAATCACTATTGGGTAACTTGCCCTTACATGAAGTACAATGCTTAAAACCTGAAGTACCCTTCTTATCAGACATCTTGATAGAAAAGAGACCACAGGCCAATTGTATAATCCAACTAGAATAAAGTCAACTCCTTTCAAAAAAATCACATCAATGACGATACACTGGTATGTAGAGAAAAGAAGGGAAACACCTGAATACAAATCAAAGCTAATAGGTTAAACAGGAAAGACCATACCAACTATGGTATTAATACCACAAGGGTAAGACAGGAAAGGCTGTACCAACAATGGTACTTGGAAGTTTACCAATGGTAATAATGGGTAGAGAGGAAAATCAAGGTTAAACAGAAGAAAAGGCACTGGAAATACTAATCGCTAAATAAAATATGAAGATATCCAAAATTTTTCACACAAATATCAAAAAAGGTCCACTTAGATGAGAGCTCTGCTGAAAAGTGGCTTTATAGCTATGCGACAAACGAGATCTGAGGTAACAGGGAGAAGGGCATTCTGGGTAGAGACTTAGCTCGAGAGTTTTTTGGCTGGCGCAAGTTTGGCAGTGATGAATGGAAAGAAGATTAACAACATCAGCTCTAAAGTGAGACTATGGGCAATTTCAAAAGCTTCCCCTGTCCTCCATCACTGAAGCCTGATGTTATCCCACATGAGGATTAATTTCAGAGTCGATGCAGAAAGTGCTCTTGCTAGGATTGCTACTTTTGATTACATGCAACCAGAACTGTGATAAAAAAAATCGATAACCACACAAAAACCTCACATATGTTCCAACAGAATCTTCCTAATCCATTGTCATGGAAGTCAATTTCTGTTGCAACTGTTTCAGAAATTAAATTACCACCTACCTAACATGAAGACCTACCTGCAGTTTGGGGTCCTGCATAGAAACTTTAAGTCCTTGGCTCCAGTGTCCCAAGGATTCCTTAGAGTAAAAAAAAAAAAAAAAACTGTCAGCTTTGTAATTAATTTACACTGGTTACTATATACAGGCACACTACTCGTAAACTAAACTAGATGCAACAATTGCATCAAGATTTAAAGGTCACTAAGATCACCAAGTCAGCAACAAAGTGATGAGAGTAATAAGTTTGGAAAAATATGGCAAATGTATGGTGCAGAAAAAAGGGAAATAGTATTGTTACTTTTCTGTGATAAAATTACTAATTCAGCCATATGTTAAGAACATTTTGCATAATATACTTTTGTATAATATATGGAAATACCCTTATGTCTGTACACATTTTTTCTAATAATCATTTTTACTTAGAACTGTTAATCTGGTACACGTTCAGCACACATATTAATGCATCACATTTGTAACAAAAATTAATTCACACAGAAAATAGTGCCAGTGAAATGATGTAGACAGAAAGCACCAAGACACAAAAGAAAGATAACGCTACAAGCCATGAGTGTATCTCTTGCTGGGTTACAAGGCAAAAAAAGCCTCAGTAGATAAGTCCTTCAAAGAGTGGTATCACAACATGTTTTAATAAGAAAAGGGTGAAGAAGCATCACATAAAATGTCAATAAAGATAACGGCTGTTAAAATATGGTTAACCTGTAGCACTTGCAAACAATTTGACTTAACAGAAAATACTTTGGCTTCAACAACAGTCATTATGCATGTCACCTTTCTATTAGTGAAAAAAAAGTTATGTACTTACCATAATGTTTCATCTGTGTTGTTCATTTCTACACTTCCTCAATTGCTGGGTTCAGATCCGACTCAGCCATTACTTTAGCTCGTGGCCATGAAAAAGCTCTCGAGCTCCTCCCTTACCCACAATGCACCAACCCCTAATATACCTCAGATCTTGTTTGCTGGTTTACAAAAAGTAAGTAGTAGTAATATCATATTCCTGACAGAAGAAACCATACCTAGGGCTCAACATGGACAGTGGTGCCCTTATAAGCGCTCATTCTTCTAGAAATTAACTGGAAAAAAAAGTTGGGGGTTGGTCGATGGGAGGTTGCGGAAGAATGAAAATGGACAACACAGATGGAACATCATGGTAAGTACAGACCTTTTATCTGATGATGTCGATTTTCATTCATTCCTCAACTGTTGGGACAGAGTCCCCAGCTACCTAAAATCCTGGGTGGACCTAAGGAAGGATATTCCTGAGCACAGCTGAGCCAAAGGCTGTTATTCCCCTCAAGACCAGATCCAGTTTGTAATGAGTGATAAGGTATAACGACTGACCCAGGTTTCAGCCCCACATATGTCATCCATGGAAGCCCTAGACAGAAACACTGAAGAAGTTGCCATGGACCTCGTTGAATGGGCTCTCAAAGGTTTTAGTAAGGTTAGACCCAACTTGTTGAAGACAAATGATATGCAGTCTGTCAGCCATCTGGCTGAAGTTACCTTTTGCAACTGATATGCCCAATTTAGAATCTGCAAAGGACAAAAATAATTGATCTGTCTTCCTAATTTCTTTTGTTCTATGTAAGTAAAAACAATTGTGAACATACACTAAATGCAACATAGATTCACCATTATTTGTAAATTTAGGCAAGAAAACTGGCATATTAATGGACTGGTTGATATTGGATTTTGGCACGACCTTAGGAAGGAAAGAAGGGTTGGTGCATAAAGTTACTCTACCCCTATGAAAAATCAAGTAGGGAAGGCTTAGAGGACAATGCTTTAAGTTCTGAAATTCTTCTAGCAGAGATAATGGCCACTGTTAAGATAGTTTTCCAGGTCAGAAATTATCACATTTTGCTGCTGGTTCAAAGGGAGAAAGAATTAAGACCTACAGTACCAAATTTTAGTGCCGTGGTGGAACAGGAACTTTATATGGGGAGTCTCAGCAGGACAGTGCCTCTCAAAAAGGGCTTAGTAAGTTTGGATGAAGCCAGAGAAGATTTCTCAAATCCAGTATGAAAGTTATGGTGGAGGAGCTAGCTTCTTCATTAAAAATCATTGCCAAAAATTTAAGAACACTTCGTACAAGGGCTAAGAAGGGGTCAATATGTTTTTGATGTGCCCCCTCCAAAAAACTTTTCCATTTACTTCTGTAAAGTTTACTTGTAGAAGCTTTATGAGAAGATAAAAGTATATGACGGACAGGGGAAGACAACATTGGTTGTCTGGCTATTAAAGGAAGTGGAGAAACCATGGTGTTAGCTTGAGTTTTCAGACATCAAGAAGTAACATGCCTGCCAGGTGAGACAGGAGGTCTGGAATCAGATCCAGAATCCAAGGTGGGTAAAGTAGATGAGGCCAAAGGAAGGAGAAACAAATTTGTCAAGGCCAGTAAGGTGCAATGAGGATGACTCTGTTCTTCAAGTGGGCAGCTTTCTGCAGAAATTTGGGGAGTTGCGGGACTGGCATAGAGGAGACCAGAGGGCCAAATGTGGAGCAGCGCATCCCTCTGTGATTCCCCCAGTGGGGGGATCAGGGCAAAGAAGCTGCTGTGCTTGTTGTTTAGGAGATATGCAAAAAGACTGCAGCAAGGCTGGCCCCACCGACAGAAAATCATTTCTGCCACTTTCATGTTGAGAGATCACTCGTGAGGTTGGACTTCTCCAGAATGTGTATTGCTATGAGAAAGTGGTTGGAAAATATCACCCACTGCCACCCTCTGAGTGCTTCTCAACACAAGGAGTAAGACCGGTTTCCTCCTTATTGGTTGATGTACCAAACTACTTGATGTCCGTCAGAATCGTAACTCTCCCAAAAGGGAGCACTTCTCTCATTTCCAGAGTACTGATATGTGCATCGGCCTCTTTGAGGGACCAAGTGCCTTGGACCATTTTCCCCAGGAAGTGCCCCCCCCCCACTCAATCTGGGATGCATCCGTGGTCACTATGGCCCTGGGCTGAGAAAGAATGAAATGATGCCCTTATAGAACCTAATCTGATCGAATATACCACCAAAGGTATGCTTTGCACACCTGGGTGATTCTTATTTGGGCTGCCATACATTGATAAAGAATCAACCATTGTATTGCTAACATCCATTGAAGAATTCTCATATGAAATCTTGCTAGAGGAAATAAAATTATGGCCGTTGACATGGACCCTAAAGCTTGACGAATCAATCGGGCTGAAATTTTGGTACTGTGAATTATCTTCCTAACCTGGAATCTGATCGTCTGCACTCGAGGGAGGAAGAGCAGCGGTCACTGATACCATGTTGAAAACTGCTCCTACGAATTCCAATGTTTGAGCTGGTTCCAAATGAGACTTGTAATTTATGGTTATCCCCAGATGGGAGCAAATCTGGAGTACCTAATCTCTCACTCTTATTAGTAGATGCCTGATTGGGGCAGTAATGAGATAGCTGTCGAAGTATGGAAACACTCAAATCCCTGCAGTATCAATTGAGCTGCTAATACTGCCATTCATTTGGTCAACACCCTGAGGGCTGTGGTGAGGCCAAAGGGCAATGCTCTGAACTGGTAATGACAGGCTCCCAGCTGGAAGCATAAATACTTCCTGGATTGTCTGTTCATTTTTATGTGAAAGTACACATCCTGAAGATCTATCAAGCACATCCAGTCATCCTTGAACAAAAAGGGCAGAATGGACTGAAATGTGACTATCCAAAACTGTGTTTTGTCAAACTGATTTGTTCAAGTTGCTGAAATCCAAAATCGGACTCCAGCCCTATTTTCTTTGGCACTAAAAATGGACAGAGCAGTTGTGCAGCAGTAGCATTGTCGCCTCACAGTAAGAGGTTCTCCGGTTCGATTCTCGGCTGGAGTGTCTTCTGTGCAGAGTCTGCATGGCCACCCTGCATTCGTGTGGGTTTCCTCTGGGTGCTCTGGTTTCCTCCAATGTTACAAAGACATACATCTGGAGCATTTCTCCCCAGGCCGCCACTGAAAATCGGCTTCATTCCAAGTTGGACTTTCCCGGTTAATAAATGTTAAAAAATAAAATAAAAAGAATCTTGAGTATGTTCCGGATTCTATCTGGTCTGGTGGGACCTCTTGGGTAACTCTCTTTTCTTGCAGCTTTTGTATTTCTATTGCTGCTGCTTTCCTCTGACTAAGTGGAACATCATAACACTTTGATAGTGAAGAAACAGAAGGAACCAAAGACTTTTGCAAAGGTTCCTTATGTTTAAATTGGGGGGGGGGGGTTTGAGCCCCAGAAATAGCCTCAGAGAAAGAGGATGACAGCATACCTTTTAGTATCAGCTTGTTCCTTCTATTGGAGATTGCTCTTGGATTAAAAGCCTTACAGATACAGCAATCAATTTTAAGATGGTCCTGACCTAAACAATACACGCATACAGCATGTGCATTTGACAGGGGCAGCTTGTGCCCACATTTCTGGTATTTCTTAAAGCCAGACGGACTTCTTGTACCTTTTTCAGAAATAATTCTAAAAAAAAAAAATAAAATATATATATATTTTTATTTTTTTTTAAACAAGGAAAAGTTAATAGAAAAAGAAAAGAATTATACCAACAATGGTAACTATGGATTACACTAAATGTGAAAAGTGACAGAAAAGAAGTAAGGAAGGCCTATCAACAATGGTAAACAGAATTACACTATCAAAATTGAGTAAAATACAGGGAGGAAAAGGATAAATACAGTGAACGAATCACAGCTGTAAGTAATATAAAAAAATAGAAAATATGAAAAAAAATCAAAACTTATCTCCCACTCAAAAAATGCTTGACAGCTCAAGCGATCACGTCTAAACGTGAAAGCGTCAAACGAGATGCGAGTTATGTTAGAGGTTGGTGCATTATGGATAAGGGAGGAAATAGCTTTTTGGTTGCCACAAGCTAAAGTAACGATCAAGTCGGATCAGAGGGTTGAACCTGAACCCAACAGTTGAGGAATGAATGAAAACTGACATCAGATCAGCTGATAAATTTAAGCATCTTATCAACATATGACAAGGTTAGCATAGCATTAGTCTTGTGTAGAAGGTTAAGGATGTGAGATACAGCTTCTAAGGTATGGTGTTTGATTCCTTCAACCCTGGTTTACTTGTATGAGCTTGAGTAAGTTACTTTACCAGCCATTGCTCTTGGATTTCCCCTGATAAGGGACTGCAAGTCCAGTGGGGCTACCTGGCTAACAAATGGGTATTATTTCTATTATTATATTATCTATTAATATATTTTCAATTAAGTAATATGTACTTGCTTTAAATAAGCTGACACAAGATCATTAAAAGACATACTGCAACTAATTACTGGACACCTCAAAAGATTCAACCTTTGTCTTTATATAACAGATTATAACAAAGAACCCATACATAACAAAAATGCCCATCGCTGCCAACATGTCAGCAGGAAAAAATGGCAGTACAGAGTACTATAATGTCAATTAGCAGATATAAAACCAATAAATCCATCCTCATACTAATCAATTTTACATATTTGTTATATTACTTAATATGTACTTGTACAAAATAATCTCACACAGGATCATTACTATATATTTAATATGCAGCACGTGCCCCCCAACAAAAAACAAAAACTGACAAAGGTAGCCAAGAAGAAATCATTAAACAGAACAAACTGCATTCAAAATGAATAAGGTACAATGACAATGAAATCTTTAAGCATAATCAGTCATTGGCATCAAAGCTGTCATCTTCCAAGGCTGTACCTGAAAATGAAACTCTCTCTTTTCTGATAACAGGGTTTCCAACGGCCATGGAATTTGAACATTCTCCACAATCTTAGTCAGCTGCATTGGTACAGAAGGATAAATCCCTGACTACAACCCAGTCGCCAGTACAGTTGTGTACACTTACCATAAATGTAGATGTTAGAGTGTATTCACTGTTGCAGTCATTACATTTGGGTAATCTGCTGGCAGGTTGCCCTCAGTTGGCCTGATTAACAAAGTCTTGGGTTCTGCTTCAGTTGCTGTCCCTTCTTCCATGACGTCAGGTCATCAGGGGTATAAAACATGCAGCCAACGCCATTACATTAGTTTTTCTTGCCCCAGATGTCAGGTGCCCCCCCAAATGGGGAGCAAATAAAATTAAAAACACAAAACATATACCTCCAACCAAAAGCAAATACACCTAAAGGGCTTTTAAGCATAGTGAAAGAAGGTAGAGGTATAGCCAGAGAAAAATAGGGGGCTGGAGGGAGGGTAACCAGGACTGCAATAAGTAAATACACTCGAACATTTACATTTATGGTAAGTGTACACAACTGTACTATGTTCTTCGTGTTTCACTGTTGTAGTCATTACATTTGTGTAGATTCCCAAAGCTATGGTTGGGTGGAGGGAATTATACAGCATTAGGACCAGCTATAAGGCCCTGCAGGACAGCAGTGGCAAAGCGAGCTCTGGATTTAGAGAAAAGTGGTAAATGGCAATTGTTTGGTGAAACTATGAACTGAGCTCCAGGTAGCAGCTTCTAGAATGTCCCTGGTAGGAACACCTCTGAGAAAGGCTGTTGAAGTAGCTGCAGCCCTGGTGGAATGGGATCTGATCCCCTAGGGGATAGTTTTTCCATGGTGCATATTGCAGAAACGAATACAATGGCTTATCCATTTGGAAATGGTTTGCTTTGAAATAGCCTTTCCCTCTGTCCCTGCAGCAAATGCCACCAGCAGTTGTTCAGATTTTCTTTGAGATTTAGTCCTGTTTAAGTAAAATCTAAGTTGTCTGTGTATATCCAATGAATGCAGAATCCGTTCCCCCTTGTGCTGTGGTTTGGGAGCCACACTGGATACCACCTTAGGCATGAAGGATGGATTGGTCCTGAGAGATGCCCTGTCCGCATGAAAAATTATAAAAGGCTCCACTGCCATAAGACTAATACACACAACGGCCAGCAATGAATGTTCCAAATGATTTGTTAGAAATGTGACATAGGATATAAAAATATATCCAGCTCCAAACCGGTTTCGGTTGCCCCTTCTTCAGTGGAGCATAGAAAATAAGGGAAAAAGCCAACAAATGCACCTGATACTATTTATAGTATCAATTAAACAAAAATCATCCAATCAAAATGCAATATAATGGTCTAATAAGACCCTAAACACCAGAGTGCAGTATAATGGTCTAATAAGACCTTAAACACCAAAGGTACGATATATGCCTTCAAAAATAGAAAAATAAATGTATCACAATGCAATACATGGTTAGAAAAACTGCATATTAATAAAAATTATATATAGCACCAAATAATGCATTCCCATGTGTATAAAATATATATGAAAACCAATGTATATTGGTTTGGTCAGCAAGGTACAGTACCTATCTGAATAGACTAAAGATGGTCATTAATACCAGGGGGGAATAGAGCACCCAAATGTACAATCCAATATTTTTCTTTTTGTGTCAAAATATTCTCCCATCCTTGTTGGTGACTTCTGTCACCTACTATCCGATCAATAATAGTGAACTTAAATTTGGCCGTGGGATGTTTAACTGTGTGTTGGTAAAGGGCATTGGTGATTTTCTTATTTCTGATGTTGCTCCTATGTTCCCCAATTCTAATTTTTAATGGCCGAGAGGTTTTTCCTACATAAAACGCGGAACATTGACAAGTGGCAAGATATATCACCCAACTCATCGAACAGTTCGCAAAAAACTTTAGATCATATACCTTGCTAGTATTAGCACTGCTAAAAGATTTCGTTTTGTTAATGTCAGTGCATGACATACAATGTCCACAAGGAAAAGTACCAATCAATTCTTTGCCCGTCATTGTTAATTGTTTATACCGGGCACCTCCACTACCATGATGTTTGAAATGTGAAAAAATAGAACTTAAAGTTTTGCCCCTTCTGTAAGAAAATTGGCAACGTGTCCCCAGATATTGTCTGAGAATCTCATTAGCCATCAAGATATTCCAATTTCTGTCCACAACTCCTCTGATAATCTGATTGTTTCTGCCATATGTAGTAACTAATCTCAAGACCGTATCACCTTTTTGGTTTTTCTCACGGTCCTGATATTCTAAAAGCTGGTTCCTAGTTAATTTATCAGACCAATATTTGGCAGATCTGATATCAAAATCAGAATACCCTCTATCCACGAATCTATTCACAAGATCCGAACTGGCTAGCTCATAATCCTCCTGACTGGAATTAATTCTTTTGATACGGCGAAACTGTGATTTAGGGATGTTCCGGACAGTGTGGCGGGGATGCATGCTTGAGGCATGTAGCAATGTATTGTATTCAGGATATTTCCTGTATATTTTGGTGCCTAGTGTATTATCAGGCTTTCTATACACATTAACATCCAAAAATTCAATGGTGGTCCTATTGCTATTGACTGTAAATTCAATGCCCCAAATGTTGCTGTTCAGATACTCCACAAATTTTTTAAGATATTCCGTATCTGCCCGCCACACCATCCAACAATCATCAAGATATCTACGCCAAATATCCATTTCTACAATGTAAATGTTATGAGCAGTGTCATATATCAGATATTCTTCCAAATAGGCCATAAAAAGGTCTGCATATATAGGGGCAAATGATGCCCCCATTGCAGTGCCTTGTAACTGCCAATAGCATTCGCCTTGAAAAAAGAATATATTTTTATTCAGAACATGCTCACACATACAAATCAAAAGAGTATTGAATCCAGGAGGATATAAATTGGATTTTTCAAGCCAAAACTGTAGTGCTTGAAAACCCGCCCAATGTGGGATACTGGTGTATAATGATTTTACATCTAATGTGCAAAGCAACCAGTCCGATTCAATTTCAGTCTCTGCTATAATTTGTAAAAATTGTGTGGTGTCCTTGATTCTGGCTCTCACATGGACAAGCAATGGTTTCAAGTATTCTGTCAAAAAGGCTGAAAGTGGTTCCGTTAATGAACCATGACCAGACACAATAGGTCGGCCAGGTGGGGAGGTCAAAGATTTATGTATTTTAGGAAGTAAATATAGTATCTGTTTATTTGGATCTTTAACCGTCAAATGTTTGACAATGGTAGTAGATAAAATGCCATTCTCAACTGCACTACTCAGGAAATTATCTATCTCTGTTTTGAAAGTAGTAGTGGGATCAATGTCCATTTTCATATAGCATTTATCATCAGATAACTGTCGTAACCCTTCCTGTGTGTAGTAATCCATATCCAAAACCACTACCGCCCTACCTTTGTCTGCCTTAACAATTGCTATATCATTGTTATTTTTCAATTCCTCAAGCGCCTGTCTTTCAGTCTCATGAATATTATCTTTAAGAATGTTGAAGCCATAAGGTGGAAAATGTAAGTCCCTAAGTACAGCCTGTTGAAAAGCTGTAACATGCGTATTAGCAGGGGGTTGGAATGTAGATTTAAGGAACCTAAACTCAGTAGATCTTTGAGCTATACTATTAACACTATCAGAAAAAAATATCTTTAAATTCAGACAGCGGCAAAATTCCAAAACATCATTGACTGTTTGGTATTAATCACAAAAAAAACCAGGTACAAACCCTAAGCCTTTATTAAGGATTGCTTCTTGTTCCAGAGTGAGTTCAACTTTAGACAAATTAAGGACATTATGAAATACAGTTTCATCTATTTTAGAAAGGCTTGGACTATTCCATCCATTGATTCCAAATCCGGACCTATTACGGTGTTTCCTCCCCCCGCATCGTTTCTTCTTACCCCAAAAGGGGTAGGTATATTACTTCTTTTTTTATAAGGTGAGTGGTCAGATGTAATGCCCTCACTGTCAGTGGGGGAAGACTCATCACCTGAGGTACTGGTATATGTCTGCTCTTTATTTTTAAGAATTGGTCTAGGTCGTTTCCTTGCTCTGGCACCGCCTTTACCCATAGTCATGTCCTTAAATCTGACTGACTTTTGAAGTTCAAAAGGGCGTCCCCTAGCATAGTCATTGACGTCCCGATTAAACTTTTTAACTTTTCTTTCTTTCGTCAGTTTGTCATACTGGGTCAGTTCCCTAGATAAATTGGCTACCAAGGTACCATAATTACTGTTAGATTCAAATCGTTTGCAAATCCTACTGAGATCTTTAATCTCAGCAATGTTAGAATCTATTGTCCTTTCATAATAATCTGACAGAATTTGTACAAACTTCATAGATCCTTCTTGAGCTGCCTCAAACCACTCATTGGTCAACCTCTCTTCAGATCTGCTGACCATGGGTTTTAACTTAATTCTAAGTCCACGTGGTACTAGTTTTTTATGTAAATAGGCCTTAAAAAGACGTAAATGCCAAATATTTGCTCTTAGCCCTTTAAGGGCTTTCTCTAGATTGAAAAAGGCATATTGACACCCATTATTTGAAGGGGCAGCCTGTTGATCAGTGATATTGTTGCTTGGGATAGATTCCAGTCCAAAGACTTGGATATCCTCCCTATCAGCACACATACCCTGCAATATACTGTCCAGATTCATAATGAACCAACCCAGTATGGCAAAATGGAGAATATTGCGGTGCCAGAACAGAAAAAGAACCCAAAGAAAAGACCTGTCCAAAAATGAAAAAGTGATGTAAATCCAATTAGTTGTAAGTATAGAATACCAGTATCTCAGGGGAAGTAACAGATAATCAATATCCAAATATGTCATAAAGCAGTATTATACCAGAATTAGGCTAAATATAAGAATTCCTATCCTCCCTTTAAGTCATGAATGTATAGCGTATAACCAACAAGGATGGGAGAATATTTTGACACAAAAAGAAAAATATTGGATTGTACATTTGGGTGCTCTATTCCCCCCTGGTATTAATGACCATCTTTAGTCTATTCAGATAGGTACTGTACCTTGCTGACCAAACCAATATACATTGGTTTTCATATATATTTTATACACATGGGAATGCATTATTTGGTGCTATATATAATTTTTATTAATATGCAGTTTTTCTAACCATGTATTGCATTGTGATACATTTATTTTTCTATTTTTGAAGGCATATATCGTACCTTTGGTGTTTAAGGTCTTATTAGACCATTATACTGCACTCTGGTGTTTAAGGTCTTATTAGACCATTATATTGCATTTTGATTGGATGATTTTTGTTTAATTGATACTATAAATAGTATCAGGTGCATTTGTTGGCTTTTTCCCTTATTTTCTATGCTCCACTGAAGAAGGGGCAACCGAAACCGGTTTGGAGCTGGATATATTTTTATATCCTATGTCACGTTTCTAACAAATCATTTGGAACATTCATTGCTGGCCGTTGTGTGTATTAGTAGTTTGGTTGGCCGTGTATTACTCTACGTGAGAGGTTTGGTGTGGTTCCACTGCCATAAGAACCAGTAATTCGGAAATTCTTCTAGCTGAAGTGACTGCTAAAAGGAAAGCTGTTTTCCACGAGAGAAATTTTAAGTCTGCAGTAGCAGCTGGCTCGAAAAGAGGGAGAGTGAGCTTCTCCAATACAAAATTGAGGTCCCAGGCAGGGGCTGGAGCTCTCCTGGGTGGTCTTAAGTTTTTGGCCCCTCTGAGATACTGCTTTAGCAGAGGATGAGAGAAGAGGGGAGGTTCTGTGTTGTAATGAGCTGAAACGGCTGAGGCATGGATTTTTATGGAAGAAAAGGACAGGCCATTGTGAAGCATCTCAGTTAAGTATTGCAAAATCTGAGGAATGTTGGGCACTGCTATGCTTATCCCTTGAGATTGATTCCAGGCACAGAATCTTTTCCATTTGTCAGCATAAATGACACCCATCACAGGTTTGCTGAGGGATGCTAAGGGTGAATTTAGGTGATTAGCCACGCTTAAAGATTCAAAGTTTGGAGCTGAGTGTGCAGAGTTTGGTTGTTCTGCTGAGACAGTAAGTAAGGTGTCTGAGGCAGGTGCCACGGTGGAAGATGTGGCACACTGCGCAGGAGTGGGTACCAGTGTTGGCGAGGCCAGTCCGGAGCAATCAAAATCTTTTTTGGTTTGTCCTGTTTGACTTTTAGGAGAACTTTGGAAAGCAGAAGCCGAGGGGGAAAGGCATAGACTGATAGGTTTTTCCAGCTGAAGGACAGAGCATCCACTTTCCAGGCTTTTTTGTGACGAGTTCTTGTGCAAAATTTGTCCAACTGACAATTCTGGGGTGAGGCAAAAAAGATCTATGTCTGGGCTCCCCCATTTGTGTGTCAACATGTTGAAAATCCGTGGTTGCAGTTTCCATTTGTGTGGGTCCATGAGATTTCTGCTTAGTTCGTCTGCCAGAGTATTCAGCTTTCCTGGCAGGAATTAGCTTGTAGTTGTACTTGATAGGTCAAGGCCGTGCTCCACAATGCCATGGCTACTCTGCAAAGGGGGTAGGAGTGTGTACCCCCCTGCTTGTTTATGTACCACATAACCGTGGTGTCCTGTTTTTATCATTAATTGTCCTGGATGAAGGTAGTCCTTGAAGGCTGTCAGTGCATTCTGTACAGCTAGCATTTCTTTTTGATTGATATGAAGGTGCATTTGATTTGGGCTCCATTTGCCTTGAATGCACTTCCCTGCCAGATGAGCCCCCCAAGCATAGTCTGATGCGTCTGTAGTTAGAGTTTGGGCAGCAGGGGGTGATGTGAATGGCAGTCCCTTGTTTTGGTGGCAGGCCTCTGCCCACCATAGGAACTCTAGTTGCAGGCAAGGTATGATAGGAATCATTGTTTCCAGGCTGTGACAATGTTGACTCCATAAACTTTTTCAGTACCACTGAAGTTTCCTCATATGCAGTCTTGCATATAGAATTAGAAGAATGCAGGAGGCCATGAACCCAAAGGCTTGCAGAACTCTGGTTTAAGCACTTGGGCTTCAGGCCAGTTATTTTACGTTAAGAAGGATTGCGGTCTGCACTCTTGTGGGAGGAGAGGCTGGACTTTGCCCTTCTGAGCAGGGAATTTCTGGTTAGAGGCTTATAGTGCCTGCATATTCTGTTTCTTACTGAAATTGGTACACCTTGTTTGCTGTAGCATAGACTAGATCCAGGCCTGCTGAATCTAGCTTTATTTGTATGCTTGTCGTTTGTTTATTTCCCTGAAACGCTAATTCCACCTAAAACGCGGCCTTTTAGCACTTCTGTGGATCCCTAGTGATATCTGCATTGCTTACTGTACTTATTTCCTTGTTTCACTTGAAAGAAAGTTACTGTTTGTCGTTTTTGCATTTAAGTTACCTGCCACTTGCTCACTAAAGCAATTATATAAGTCAGCTCTAAAAAATTAAAAGCACTACACCCTCACAAACTCCCCTTGAGTACCTTGTTCCCCATTGGCCCTTTTTTTCAATTATAAAGGAATTCCCAATACTATTCTAGCATGTCCAAAGGTCAGTTGTCAATCTCCTCTCCGGTCCAGCTGGTGAATCTGGGAATCTTGAGGCAATGTTACAACTGCCTCATGTACACAGACAACCCTCTCCTCCTCCCAACAAATTCCAATACATGTGAGAGATGCAACCATATAGCCAAACTGGAGGCTAAGCTCTCTCAACTCAGTACTGGCATAACCAGTCAGGAGGAGAAGGAAACCACACTCACTACAATTCCAGTCTCACATAGACCTACCACGACAACAAACCAAACACAAACACACAAAAACATACTCGGAGGCTCTAAATAAAAATCTGCCTAAGCAGCAGAGACCTCCAAAGCAGACACCCAAGCAACCGCTACCCCAAAACAAAACACGTGCAACACATAGCTCACAAAGCCAGTGTGCCGAAAAGTCACAGCCCTTAAGGCTAAACAACACACCTGATACACTTGTAATAGGTGACTCTATCGTCAGGCACACTGACGTCCCGCTCACCAGGCTGAACAAGGAGAAGGTCACGGTGAGCTGCCTGTCGGGCGCTAGGATCCGCCACATAACACAAGCACTCAGGTCACTCCAAGGCAAGTACAAATATGACTCAGTCATTGTCCATGCTGGTGTGAATGACCTGATACGTACCTCCCTGGACTACATGAAAAGAGACATAGAGGAGCTCTCTGAGCATGTAGCCCAGGCCGGTATGACCCTGACCTTGAGTAGCATCTTACCCTCACCAAGAATGATGCCACAATATGAAGACAAGATGATCAATTTCAACAATTGGCTTAAGTGTTGGTGTCATTCAAAGGGGATCAATGCCTGTCAGCCTGGGATGACATGCTCGACAAGCCACGATGCTTCGCTAGGGACGGCTTGCACCGGTCACCCTGGGCTTTCGGATATTGGCAAAGGCTCTTGCTACCCCCATAGTGCCTTTTTAGGCAAGGCTCAAAAGACAAACCCACCTCCATAGGTATCACAAGGGATAAGAAACTAAGAGTAATGCTACTCAACGCCAGAAGTCTACACCTCAAGATGCACTTTTCGAAACTCTCCTTAGCATGGAGAACATCGATATCTGTGCAGTAACAGAAACCTGGTTCAAGGCTCCGAGAGCACCCCAGCACTACCAGGTTATACCTCATACCATGCTTTTCGGCCCCAAAACTTGGACCGAACCACAAAAGGAGGGGGAGTATCAATATTAGTCAAAGATACCCACACCTCCAGGTTGGTGGCACAGCACGAAGCATCAGAGACTATCCATGTGCAACTAACTGTGGGCAAAACTGCCTTCCAGTTTATAGCCTGCTACAGACCACCCTCTCAAACACAGGAACCCCACTTGGCCTTCCTGAGAATACTGGAAAATATGAAGGTCTCTCCAAACACCATTATATTGGGCGACTTCAACTACCCAAACATAGACTGGGAGCATTACTCCAGCTCCAACACCCTAGCTCAAAGGTTCCTAGAATTTATAAACTCAAATGCTATGGAACAACTTGTTACCACTCCCACAAGAGGGAAAACATACTGGACCTGATCATCACCAACATGGGGACACTATGCTCCAGACCAGAAGTGTATCCCTCACTGGTAAGATTCAGACCATAAACTAATCTCACTGGATATTCACATCCCGACCCCACCCCCTGCCCAGAAAACCACAGTGAAAAACTTCTCTAAAGCAAATTTCACACACCTCAAAACCGAGGCGAAATCCTTCAAAGCCCCCGGGCCTGTGGAAAATACGGCCCAGACCGCAGAATCCTTTATAAACGCATTCTATGAACACCTTCAGGAATGCATGGATCATGCAATCCCAAATAAAACCAAGACCCAATCCTCCAAAGGCAGACGTCCTGTCTGGTGGACCCCAGCCATAAACAAACTATACAATAGAAGGAGGAAGCTATTACATGATACAGCAAAATCCCAAAAAGGAAAGGCATCTCTGATCAGTATTAGCAAAAAACTACGGGCACTCATAAAATCGTCTAAGGCCAGCTTCGAGAGAAAAATTGCACAGGACACTAAGGATAATCACAAAGCTTTCTTTAGTTATGTTAGGAACCTGGGTGGGAATTCCCAGATATGCTCAGAATTAGTCCAAAATGACAAAAAATACACCGAGCCCACAGACATTGCCAACATCCTAGCTGACAGGTTCAGTGCAAACTTCTCCCCCCTCTCCCCACTAAAAGGGCAAATATCTATCCCAACAGAGTGCTGCCCCCCTGACATCTCAGATGCTCAGGTAAGAGCCGCCCTCTCCAAAGCAAAAAACACAGCATCAATGGGACCAGATGGTGTCCCAGGCTGCGTCCTACATGAACTCCAAGAAGAGCTAAACCCAAACATAAAACTACTGTTCAATCTTAGACTTACTACAGGATATGTACCCCAAAGAGTGGCGTACAGCAACAGTGGTCCCTCTCCACAAAGGTGGTGCCTCAACGGATCCTGGAAACTATCGCCCCATAAGCCTGACTAGCTTGGTCTGCAAAGCTATGGAAAGGATCATCATGGACCTCATAAATAAAGATATTGGGGACCTACAGACACTGGATCCTACCCAGTTTGGCTTTGTTAAGGGCAGATCCTGCCTATTAAACCTGGTCGATTTCTTTGAAACAGTCACCAAAGCCATTGACGAGGGGAAGGTGGTCCACACAGCCTACCTGGACCTCGCAAAAGCCTTCGATACAATACCCCACTTGGGCATTATAGATAAGCTCACCAGCTTAAATATAAACCCCTATGTCACTAGATGGGTTGCAAACTGGCTCAAGGACAGAACCCACATGGTTAGAATTGCTGGAGCCATGTCAGACTCCAAACCAGCTACAAGTGGCGTCCCACAAGGCTCAGTCCTGGGACCTCTCTTGTTCAGTATATATTTCTCGGCGGTACAGGCCAACACGGAAGGACTGTGGCTGACCAAGTTCGCAGATGACTGCAAACTGGGCACCATAATCAACTCTCCAGCCAACACATGCATCCTCTAAAAGGGCCTCATAGAAACAGACAACTGGTGCCAGAGCCATGGCCTCAAGCTAAACGCCAAAAGGTGTATAGTCATCCCCTTTGGCAAAAACAAAGTGCCCACAAATTACCACATAGGTGGTAATCCATTAAGTACAGAAGACGTCATTAGGGACCTGGGGACCCAAGTTGATAGCAATCTCTCATTTGACAACCACGTGGCCAAAGTGGTTAGAAAAACATTTTATATAGCCCACCTAATCATGAAGGGATTCACATCTAGATCAGGGGAGGTCATCGTACCTCTTTACTCATCCCTCATCAGGCCCATAATTGAGTACAATGCCCCTTTTGGGATGCACCTTACGACACCTGCAGCAACTGGAAAGACCCCAAAAGTACCTCACCAAGAGGATCAAAGGGCTCAAACAGATGCCATATGCTGCCCGGTTAAATAAACTCCAGCTCAACTCAGTGGCATACCGCCTGCTCAGAGGCGATCTGTGCCTGACGTATAAAGCCATGTCCAACCCAGAATTAATGGACATGCTGCACCTCAGAAAATCCAAATCCCATCGAGCTACGCGCTCGAGAGACTTGAACCTCAGCACTGAAATAAATAGGACATGCTGGAGGGACAGATTCATAACCCAGAGGCTCCCTTCACTCTGGAATAAAATCCCAGTCCAGGTTAGGCAGAGTCCCACATTGACTCTCTTCAAGAGGAATCTTGATGAATGGATGGAAGATCGTAGGTTTACCCCGGCTATCACTTCTGTGTCACTGTTAGAGGCACAGTATACTAACCTCAAAAAAAGGCATAGCAAAACTAATTTAAAATGGGTGGCGAAAGCCAAACACACTCTGGCTAGGCTTATAAATGCCCTAGGGCAGATAGCCTAGTATGAACCTATGAACCTAATTTGTCTTGCAGATAGCAGGGTTTTTGTGGCCACCTGTTTGAAGTAAGTCACAAAATGAATTTGCTTTTCGGGCATAAGGAAAGCCATCTGGGCAGTTGTATTCAGGCTTGCACCCAGGAATGTAATTTTTTGAGAGGGTACTAGTTGTGATTTTTTTGTTTATAGTGTTCCCTAGACAAGTTAGAACCCTTTTTACAAACGCCAGATGTTTTAGAAGAATGTCCCTGTTTTCTGCCTGAATTAGACAATCGTCCAGGTATGGATATATTTGAATATTTCTTTGCCTGCAAAATACAATTACTGGAGCAAGGCACTTTGTAAAGACCCTGGGTGCAGTAGATAAGCCAAAGGGCAGTGCAGAGAACTGGTAATGCAAGTAGCCTGCTTTGAAGCGGAGGTATCTTCTACAAGATTCCCTGATTGGGATATGCAGGTAAGCCTCTTTTTAATCTAGAATTGCCAACCAGGCATCTTTGCCTAGCACAGGAAGTAACTGGTGATGAGTCAGCATCTTGAATTTTGGAATGTCCAGAAATGTTTAGAGTAGATAAGTCCAGAATTGGATGCCATGATTTGTCTTTTCTGGGTACCAGGAAAAGTCATGAATAGAAACCTTGTCCCTTTTCCTCTTCTGGTACTGGTTGAATAGCCCCCCATGCTCATGAGGGAAAGTACTGGTTTCTGGGCCTCTGCCCACTGATTTGGGGGCAGGTCTGGCCATCCGTTTGGGATTGGCAACATGTGGAAATGAAATCTGTATCCCAGGGATACTATATTTAAAACCCATTTGTCCTGGGTTATAAGTTGCCAGTTTCTTGCATGAAGAGCCAGTTCCCCCCCCAAAGGGGCGGCTAAAATGTAAGTGCTTGGTAAGTGTAAAGGAAGACATTGAGACTACTTACCATAGGGAGGTGTCTTGTTGTTTCCAGATTTGGAAGAGGAGGCACCCCATTGTTTTGTTCTGAAAGTCCCTTGGGACTGAAACCTGGTGCCTTTGGAATGTCTGGGTTTGACTTGAGTGGCTCTCGAAGGAACTGGAAAGGACCAGTTCTTTGTAGGCCAGTGCCTACCAAATCTTGGAGGTTGCACTTGTAAGAAATCTTTCACAGTTTGCAAAGATTTAGCTTCATCTTCAATCTTTTTTAGAACTTATTCAGCCTTATTACCAAAGAGACTGTCCTGTTGTAAAGGAGCATCCAGCAATTTTGCTTTAACATGATTAGGCAGAATTTGCTCTTTGAGCCAAGCATGCCTTCTTAGCACAGACCCAGTTACAGCAGCCCTGCAAGCGACCTCCAAAGAATCAAAACCACATTGCAAAGTATGTTTTCCAACTTGTTCTAGTGAATGTAATAGATCCTGTAAATCTTTATTTTTCACACAGTCAGAAATTAACATCATTTTCTGTTTAAGCAGTCCCATGATATGCTGTTGATATTTAAGCATATGAAATTGACAGTTTAAAGCCCTGATTGCCAAGGTTGCAGATGTGTAAACCTTCTTACCCCATCTATCCAGCACCCTGGAATTTCTATCAGAAGGGGTTGGATTTTTAGCAGTAGAGGCATTAATGCCCTTGGGACCCTGAGAAATGGTTTCAGGATCTGCAACAGGATTTTTGAAAAGGAATTTGTGGGAGTCAGGAACCCTGTAGTATCTATCTGGCTTACAAAGAGCCAGAGGCAGAGAATCAAGAGCCGTACTAGATTCTGAAAAAACATCATCATTAATGTCTAGAACAGGAGGTATAGCCAAAGGCCTATGCTGAGGAAGAAGAAGAAAATCCCTAAGTCTCTTTTTAGAATCAGAAAAATCTTGACTTTCCCAGTGGAAATGTTCCCTTAAGGTATGCAAAGTTTCCCCAAAAGAAAAATCCTCAGGGGGAGAAGCAGAAGGAATGGAATCTTCTGCATCAGAGTCCTCATAAGTCGGTATAGACAATTCCTGTTCATTACAAGAATCAGAAGAAATAGAATCCTGTTCAGAAGATTCATAGTCAATATCTTGCCTAGGCCTCTTAGAAGGGGGGGGGGGTTTGACTATCCCGATCAGAGTAATTAAATCTTCAGCCATTTTGATCATTTGTTTCTTATGCATAGGGGCCTGCACATGTGGCCTAGGCATCGGTTTTTTAGACATAGGTTGAGATTTTGGCCTTAGTTTTGAAGATGGCATTGGTCTAATATACAAATCTGTAGGCCTGAAAACACCCTCAGAAGCCGGTGCCTGCACAGCGGCTCCAGAACTATCCAAGGTAGAGACATCTGTGGGTTCCATAATTGAAGCATCTCATGGCATACCGGACTCTGAATGGGTCTCAGTAGAGGCCTGCAAATCAGAATTTGCGGGTATCAGGGGGTGCGAATGCACCTCATTGAGTACCGGCAAACTGGCGACTGGTTTAGGAGAAGCGTCAGCAGTTTTGGACCTCAACGGCCTGTCTCTGTCTTTTTCTTTGTTTTTTTTCGGTATTCCGGTAGTCGGATTGCTAACAGATAACATTTCTGGATAATTAAAGCGTGAGCCAAAATATTTAGAAGCAAAACTGTACCGACGTTTAATAGTGCGTTGATTAAATAAAGCACAGAACCTATGAACCTATGGATAGGGGATCATAGGTTTACCCAGGGTATCACTTCTGTGTCACTGTTAGACAGAGGCACAGTATACTAACCTCGAAAAAGGGCATAGCAAAATTAATTTAAAATGGGTGTCGAAAGCCAAACACACTCTGGCTAGGCTTATAAATGCCCTAGGGCAGATATCGTAGTATGAACCTATGAACAGCAAGGTACATCGTGGTCAGGGCCTAGGCAAAGAATACAGTACAAATGGAAATCCTTATGAGGTATTTGCTTCCCACAAGTAATGCAATTATTAACTTTTACTGACATCGGTAAGGAGAAAGAAAAAGTTTCCCCAATGGGGTACTTAGCTTTTTAGTTGAAGACTTCGGATCTGAAACTTGAAAATGAAAATTTCAGGAGTCGGCCAACCGGCACTTGCAAACTGCTTCTGCTTCGGGTGCTGCGTGGCAAGAAAGACTGATGTAATGGCGTTGGCTGCTTGTTTTATACCCCTGACGACCTGACGTCACGGAAGATGGGACAGCAATTGACGCAGGACCCAAGACTTTGTTAATCAGGCCAACTGAGGGCAACCTGCCAGCAGATTACCCAAATGTAATGACTGCAACAGTGAAACACGAACATCTACATGTAACTAGCAGAACAAACACCTGCTGGAGCTGATAATAGAGAAGAAGGGCATTGCTACCCTGGGGACAGAGGGTGAAGTAAAGCCAATATATGCCACAAACTCTCACAGGATGGACAACAATGCGTGGGATGCAGTAGCTTTCATTAGCAAATGCACAAACGCATACACAAACACAAGTGTTTAGTGGTCCCACCTGTGATGAGAGTTGCACCTCTCCCACCTAAGAGGAAGGCTTAAGCTCTTAAAAAAAAAGAGAGATCTCTTATTGCTGCCATGGATTGCGCTCACCCTGGGGACGGGGAAAGAATAAACAGTAGCAACAGCACAGCTGTCATCAGCCAGAGGGGACAAAACAAAAAAGTGACAAAAAATGTCTCCAATATCAAGCATGAAATATGAAACAAATATTGAAAGGACTAGAAAATACAGAGTTTGCAGCTTGGTGCCTCTAGCACCATATTTCTAGTTTTTGTCTACTAAACACAATTTTAGGGAAAACTTTATTACCATGGTGTTAAGCACAGTTACTGTATTTGCCCGCACTTGTGGCATGAAGTACACCATTGTCCCTCATACCTGTAGATCTAGTACCTTGGAAACCAATCAACAGCTAAATGATCAAAATTTTCAGTTTATTCATTAATTTTCTAACCGCTGTACAGCTTAAGCAAAGGCAGCTGCAGTGCACTTGGTATCCACTCCGAGAGACATACATCTAAACCCTATTTCCCCTCTGGAATGCCTGCCAAAGTCACCTGCTCAGTCTGTTCCACCCATCCTTCTATGTTACTGTCAAAGAACTAGGTCCCTTGCACCTGCTTAGTCTATTCTATGAAGTTAATTTACTACTGTTAAGATGATTATGTAATGTGGATTCAAATACCTGGTACAATCCACAGCACTTTTATTAAACCAGTTAACAGCATTCTATACTGCTTCTAAACAGACAAACAGAAAATACAACTGGGTAAGTAAACTTACCACAACTGAAGATGTTCAAATGATCACTGCTCTAGTAGACTAAGCTATATGGGTTACATCCTGCCATATACAGGTCTACTGCAGATTGCTGAACTGCCTGAACGTAGAACCACATATAGCCGAGACCATATGCATGAACCTCACAACATTGAAACCTAAATAAAAAAAAAATTTGCTGCAGACCCCCCACATCCCGTGCGACTTAAATATACCAACTCTGAGATTGCACTTACATTGAAGTGAATGGGAATTTTTCCCTATGGCGATCTCCATGCAAACGGTTTGATGTTCTAAAAAAAAACGTTCCGGCTGTGATATATATATATATATATATATATATATATTGGACAAAGGACAATGAAAAGTAGGTACAACTGGCCAAAAATCTGTATGCTGATTAACATAAAATTGGGACACCAACATTCAAACACAAGTTGAAAACAGACAAAATATTAAACTCAAAACATAACCACAACAATAGCGTTTTATTTATATTAACATCTAAACTTGAATCAAACTTTCATCTTGTGTAAAACTAAAATACAATTGTCTTTTATAAAAATAAAATTAACTGTTCCTTGTTACCTCACCTATTCCATCTCCTCCTTCCTGTTTACTTGTCTGCTGTCCTCATATTTGCTTTGTCTTTTCCTCCCATTTCCTATTTTCTGCTTGCCTCACCTGTTGAGGGACCTTAATTTTATATACCCAACTCTTGTAGCATATGTTCTGACCACTAGCGTGCAGTGCATCTATTTAATCTCCTATCGACTAATTTAATTTCTCTACTTCTCTCTAAAGCTAACCCTATGAATATTCTATACTGCATTACCTAATTTGCTCAGCTTTGTTTCAAAAATACCTGTTCTGTCTATCAGCTTAACACCAGGAATATGGAAAAGGTGTTCATTTGTATTTTTGCTCAATTAAATGTGCAAAAAAGTCATAAAGACTCAATTATGTTTTAACAGTATTTACAGTCTCACTCTCATTTCAGGGGCAAGAGCTACAAGATTATATATTTAGAAGTTAGAGCACAACAGGTGTAAAACAAATCATACATTTTACTAATGCACAAGTACAACACACTGTCATAAATCACTCTGGTTTTCTTTGTCAGACCACACAGTGTGCATATGTCACAATCTCTTACAGCATGAAATCTGTTCAAACTCATCAAAGCCATAAATAATGGGGGGCAAAGGCCCAAACATAGGGACAGTTTTTAAATATTGCTTTTATAAACTTAGGAAGTTGATAGAATAACAGGTTTTCCATTAGTATGAATTTCTGAAGGATATAAAGTCTGAAGCACAAATGCCCGTCATTATTTTTTGATTTCCATCCTCAATGATTTGCCAATCATTTGCCAGAAAACCAAATATTTATGAGGAACAGACCAAATACATCAAGCAAAAATCTGGACAGTTGAGAGGTATGCTTGTAATTTTTCACAGGCACTAGTTCACACAGCTATACAAAATTTTGCCATACTTTTTCCTGATAGTTGCTTAGACAGACAATAACTTGTACAACCTTGGGATTAGGGTACTGACACAGGGATAGAGGGGTTATAGGTCAGTTGGGAAATGATTCACAGAAATTAATGGGCTGTCCCAGACTCCCAGTTTTGAAGACCTGGCCTACCAGAGATTCACTTCTTGCAGATGTTAAAAAAAAGTTATGTACTCACCATAACGTTCCGTGTTTGTTGTCCATCTCGCCGTTCATTCTTACAATGATGGGTTTGGAGACTATTCCCGTCTACAACTCGGCTGAATACAAGTAGGCATCCCATGATGCAGTGGTGTAATTCCCCAGATCTTGTTTGCTGCTGCTACTACTGAATGAATTGTAAAACTATATTTTATATATATATATATATATATATATATATATATATATATATATTACTATCCACAATAGAAGGAGAAAAACTGAAACAAAGAACTCCTGAAGGTAGTAAAAACATCCACCAGGTCCACAAGGAGTCTTTGGAAGGGGGAAGGAGGGAGAGTTTATAAGAATGAACGGTGAGATGAACAACAAACATGGAACGTTATGGTGAGTAAGTAACATATGTTGTACTATCTCGCCTTCATTCTTGCAATGATGGGACAGCGTCCCTAGCACCTTTTCCCTGGGTGGCTCGCGAGAGTACACATTTAAGCACCGTGGAACCAAAGGAGACCAAATCCACTTTGCAATGTGTGATAAAAGTATGAGGAGTGGTCCAAGTAGCTGTTGCACAAATATTATCCACAGGAATTCTGGCTTGAAAAGCAGAAGACGTAGCCATTGCTCTAGTGGAATGAGCCTTCACTATGAATGTTAAACTTCTGTTATTTGAGGTATAGATGAACGTAATGCAGTTTGAGAGCCAGTTGGAAAGAGTAGTTTTAGAAAATGAGCTACTCTTTTTTGCATCAGATAAGGATATGAATAACTGGTCAAATTTTCTAAAATCTTTGGTCCTATGCAAATAGAATCTGAGTTGTCTATACATGTCTAGTTGATGTAATTTGTATTCTGCCTTGTTGCTATTAGGAAAGAACAATGGAAGCTCAACGGATTGATTTATGTTAGTTGACGAAGAGACTTTGGGTAAAAATGATGGATTCGTTCGCAAGGATACCCTATCCTTATGAAATATCAAATATGGCGGTTTAATAGAAAGAGAATGCTCTTCTTGCAGATGTTATAGCCACCAGAAAAATTGTCTTCCAGGAATGGAACTTAAGTTTGAAGATGATGAGAGCTCAAAAGGTGGTAACATCAGGTGAGACCGAACAAAATTTAAATCCCAAGGAGAAAGGGGTTCCTTAAAGGGAGGTCTTAATAAGGAGGCACCTTTCAAGAAGGCTCTACACAACCTGTGTGACATCAAGTTCGAGATAGAATCACCAATGTGGAAATTTGAGATTGCAGCGAGTTGTTCCCTGATGGTTGCTGCAGCTGAACCTTGTTGGAAGAGTTCCACCAAAAATTCCAAAATAAAATGGATGGGCGCAGAAAAGGGATCAATGTTCCTGTTTTGAGCCCAAAGAGAAAACTTTTTCCATTTGCCAGAATACAGTTTTCTAGTGGAAGCTTTATGAGAGGACATTAAGATATGTTTAACTGTAGGAGTGAAATTCTGAAGCCTGACTAAATTGGGAAGTGGAGCAGCCAAGCTGTCAATTTTAGGGTGTGGAGAGAAGGATGATGCGCACCTGACATATGTGTCAGCAGGTCTGGAACCGGGTCCAGATTCCAAGGCTTCTCCTGGTGATGAGGTCAAAGGAAGGGGAACCAAACTTGCCAGTAAGGAGCAATGAGAATTATCCTGCTTCCCAAGGACTGTGCTTTCTGAATGACTCTGGGTATGAGAGGAAATGGAGGAAAGGCATTCAGAAGTCCCAAGGGCCATTCGTGAGCAAGTGCGTCTCTTGGTGCCTCCCCCGGTGGGGGGATTAAGGTAAAGTAGTTGCTGCACTTGGCATTCATGGAAGTGGCAAAAAAATCACAGCAAGGCAGACCTCATGTTCGGAAAATCATTTCCCCTACATTCTGATTGAGAGCCAACTCGTGAGGCATTAAAATTGCCCTGTGCAGCTTGTCTGCTATCACGCTGGACTTCTCCGGAATGTGCGTTGCTATTAGAAAGCGATGGGAAGAAACTGCCCACTGCCAAACTCTTAGGGCCTCGTGACAAAGGGGGTAAGATTTGGTTCCCCCCTGCTTGTTTATGTACCAAACCACAGACATATTGTCTAACTGTATCGCAATAGACCCTGGAGGTAGAGAGCCGTAAAGTGCTTGCAACACAAGAAGCACTGCTCTCATCTCTATGACAATTATATGCAAGTGAGCCTCGTGTTCTTGCCATGTACCTTGGACTGCTCTCCCCAGATAATGCCCCCCAACCCTATCTGGGAAGCATCTGTGGTCAACATAGCTATGGGTTGTTGTGGAACAAAGGGTCTCCCTATGGTCACATGACTGGAGTGTATCCACCATCTTAAGTTGTTCTTGCATGATTCCGTTATCCTGATCGGGTGAGACATAGGAAGCTCCTGAAGTGACCATTGGGAGAACAACAGCCATTGAAGGATCCTCATGTGCATTCTGTCAAGAGGAACCAGTGTTATTGTGGAAGCCATTGTCCCTAGCAATCTTAGAACTATCTTTGCTTTCACCTTGGTCTTGGGAAGGAGATAAAGTATCTGCTGTCTGAGTGCTACAACTCTTTCTGTTGGAAGACGTGCTATAACAGGGGCGGTGTCTAGATCTGTGCCTATAAATGTAATATGTTGACAGGGCAACAAGGCAGATTTTTGAAAGTTGACTAATACCCAACTGAGTGCAAATGTCCAAAGTTAGATCCTTGGCTTGTTGGAGGAGATGCCTGGTGGTGACAGATAGGAACCAGTCGTCTAGATAGGGAAACACTCGGAATCCTAGATGTCTCAGGTGAGCTGTGACTACTGCCATGCATTTGGTGAACACTCTGGGAGCTGTAGTGAGACCAAAGGGCAGAGCTCAGAACTGATAATGACTGGCTCCCAGCCGTAAGTGTAAATACCTTCTCGATGCCCTGTCCATTTCTATGTGGTAGTAAGCATCTTGAAGGTCTACCGAGCACATCCAATCGTCTTTCCCTAAAAAGGGAAGTATAGACTGCAGTGTCACCATTCGGAACTTTGACTTCTTGACAGATTTGTTCAATTTGCTTAGTTCTAATATGGGTCTTCAGTCCCCCATTCTTTTTGGCACCAAAAAGAATCTAGAGTAAGTTCCGAATCCTAGCTGGTTTATGGGATTTCTTGGATGACTCTTTTGTGCAGCAACTTTTGAAACTCTATAGCTGCTTGCTCCCTTAGATTCGGTGGAACATCTGGGATTGTTCTGGTCTGTGGAACTGGACTGGAGAATGGAATGGAGTATACTATGGATATTATTTTTAGTATCCATTTGTCTCTTGTGATAGTTTGTCAGGCTTCTGGATACATGGATAAACGTCCCCCGACTGCTTCCAGGGTAAAGTAGTCAGGCCTCCTTTCAGGAGCGCTGAAAAGGGCGTCCGTGAAAGGAATCACAATCACCCTGGTTCTGCAGGCCTCCTCTGCCTCTGGGGCAGCGTCTACTGTTGTTACCTCCCCCTCTGCCCCAGGGGAAGGGATCACCTTGTGCATCCTGGAGAACAGTCTGGGATATTTTGAACCACATTTTTCCACTCATCTGACTTTTAGGATAAGGTCTTGAAGGCAAGGAAAAATGTACTCCAATAGCAGAGAGAGTTTTTCCTTCTTGCTCGCATCGGGTGAGAGTGTCTTTTACTTTGGGTCCAAAAGCACTGTACGAGCACATCCATTCATGCATGAACATGCCTTCCCAAATAGAACCAAGACGCTCTCCTCCAAAAAAAGGAAGCCAATCTGGTGGTCCCCTGCCATAAACAAACTATACAACAGAAGAAAAACTGTTGCAGAAAAGAGTAAAATCCCAGGATGCAAAAAAACTCCCTTACCAGCCTCAGTAAAAAGCTGAGATCCCTCATAAAATCCTCCAAAGCTAGTTACGAAAATAAAATTGCCAAAGATTCCAAAGACAACCACAAGGCATTCTATAGCTAGGTCAAGAATCTAAATGGCAATGCTCAGATATCCTCTGAGCTACAACAGAATGGCATTAAATATACTGATCCCAAGGATATTGCCAATATCCTGGCAGATTGATTTAGTGCCAACTTCACCCCCCACTCACACCCTAAAGGAACCATCTCAATACCAAAAGATTGCCAAATTCTGGTAATCACGGCCACACAGGTAGAAACTGCACTCTCCAAAGCTAAGAATACAGCATCCATGAGACCAGATGACATCCTGGGCTGTGTACTACAAAATAACTACAAAATGAACTGGCACCTAGCTAAGTGTCATGTTTAATCATAGCCTCACCACAGGCTTTGTGCCCGCTGAGTGGCGCATAACTACAGTTATCCCACTCCAAAAGGGGGGATCCACCTTGGATCCCGGGAACTACCGGCCCATCAGTCTGAGGAGCCTGATCTGCAAGGGCATGGAACGCATGATCCTGGAACTTATAAACAAAGACAGTGGCAGCCTTTAAACACTGGACCCTACCCAGTTTGGGTTCGTGAAGGGCCAATCTTGTCTCCTGAACCTGACTGACTTCTTCGAATCAGTCTCCAGAGCTGTGGACGAGGGTAAGGCAGTCCACACAGCCTATATGGACCTTGCTAAGGCCTTCGACACCATCCCCCAACTCTGGAATCATAGATAAACTTACTAAGCTGGGCAAAAATCCCTACGTCACTCGATGGGTTGCCAACTGGCTTACTGACAGAACCCAGACTGTAAAAGTAGTCGACTCCACATCCAGCTCCAGACAAGTGGAGTATCTCAGGGTTCAGTCCTGGGACCGCTCTTGTTTGGCATATACTTCTCTGAAGTACAGGCCAACACTAAGGGACTCTGGCTAACAAAGTTCACAGATGACTGCAAACTGGGAGCCATTACTGAATCACCAAATAATGTGGATATTCTAGAAAAGGGCCTTACAAAAACAGATGCTTGGTGTCAGAGCTATGGACTCCAGCTTAATGCCAAGAAATGTATAGTTATCCCTTTTGGGAAAAACCACATACGTGGCAGTACACTAAACACCGAAAGTGTGATGACAAACTTAGGGACACAGGTGGACAGTGATCTCACCTTCGATAACCACATTGCCATAAGAGTCAGGAAATCCTTCTATGTGGCACACCTCATCACTAAGGGCTTTTCATTCAGAAAAAAGGTAGTCTTTGTCCCACTGTACTCATCCCTCATTAGACCCATTATAGAGTACAATGCCCAGTTTGGTATGCATCTCACAAGACATCTGCAACAGCTGGAAAGGTCGCAGAAATACCTCACTAAAAGAATCACAGGCCTAAAGCAGATGCCCTATGCTGACTGTCTAAAAAAAACTCCAGCTATACTCTGTGGCACATCGTCTACTCAGAGGCGATTTCTGCTCAACATACAAGGCCATGTCAAACCCTGAGCTGTTGGACATGCTCCACATAAAGAAATCCCAATCCCTCAGAGCCACACGCTCCAGGGATCTAAACCTTGTCATCACAATGAACAAAACATGCTGGAGGGATAGGTTCCTGACCCATAGACTCCCCATACTCTGGAATAGACTGCCCATACATATCAAGCAGAGCGCCTCCCTGGCCCTCTTCAAAAGGAACCTTGACGATTGGATGGAAGATAGGAAATTCACCCCAGGGATCACGTCAGTCACCCTGCTAGACAGGGGTCCAGGGAAGTAAATATTGTGGGAAGAAATATCCAGGGAATTGTTATGGCTAGGCTTGTATAGGCCCTAGGGTCGATAGCCTAGTACCAACCTATGAAGAGTGAGGAACCATCAAAAGGGGCATTAGTAAAAGTAGACTTAAAGGGCTCTGCAAAATTGCACAAGCGTATCCAAGAGTGTCTCCTAAGGGAAACTTTGGAACCTGCTGCCCTGCTTGCTCCATCAGCTGCGTAGGATATCAGCCTCATGGAGGAGTTGACTATGGAATTTAAGGTGGACAGCTGGGAGGAGACCTTCTCATTCACCCCCGCAGCTAATGTACCTTGTAGAGCATCTCCTAGCTCTTTCAGAAGATCTCTTTGTAGCCTTGTAAAGTGAGATAGGTAGTTCAGCAATCGGAGTGAAAATGTCGCTGACGAAAAGACACACGTCCCATATCTGTCCATCATTCGAGAGTCTTTATTCAGAGGATGAACAGATGAGGATGTCTCTGAAAGTTCCTTCTTGGTGGCTGCTGCCACCACCATAGCATCTACAGGTACCCCCATAGTGAGGAAATCCTTTCCCAAAGGAGCTGACAAGAATTTGTTTGGCCTCTGAGGGACTGGTTCCATTGTGTCAGGGGACTCCCACGCCTTTCAACTAACCAGGTCCATTAGCTCATCGAAAGGAGGAGATACCGAGGAGGCTGAAAGTTGAAACCCAAAAGCCTTCAGGTACACTGACTCCTCTCATCAAAAGGTGTGGTGGCCTGCCAGCCGCCTCTCTGCTTCAGGATCTCTAGAATATCTGCAAATGAGATATCATCAGAGGACAACAGTGAGGACTCTTCCGATTCCTCGAGGTCAGTTTCTGAAGTGATGCACTCATCTGGAGAGTCTATGTGCTTCCTCTTGCAAGTTCTCTTCTGAGGTGGCTCCTCAGAAGATATTCTGGGGAAGCCTCGGAGGAGAGGGGTTTGCCCAATGGGGGATCCTGGGGCTCTGGATCTCTGCTGTCCTGTGGAATGGGTGGTGCCGAGACAGTAGCAGGTGCCTTGGGGGGACGAGTGCTAGTATCCTTTTGTGGCGCTGTATGGGTAGATAACACACTCCTCATCAGCTCAAAGGTGGATCCCACCAACTCCAAAGACTTCCTCGGCTCCGAGGAGACAGGGGAAGGCATTGAAACCAGCGAGATCAGACCCAAGGCCAACGTAGGAGCTGAGCTAACCCGGGCCAACGCTCCGAGGGGTAGGCTCGGCACCGAAGATGATCGAGGCTGAGAATCCCACCCCCGGGGTCGACCAGGGAACCTCGGCTCCCAGATTCTCCAGACGGAACTGAGTGTGTCAGAGCAGAAGTCGGCTCAATGAACATCAAAGGGGGTCTTGGAATCGACGGATCCACAGTAAGTGGTACCAAGCATTCTGGCTCCGAAGGTCCAGCTTGGCTCGGAGGAGGAACAACAGCGGGTACAACTGGTACAGTAGGCTCTGAGACCAAATGGGTCGGAGCCGAGAATAATTTAGTTAGCACCAGCGACTTCAAGAGTCTGCGCACCACCCATTCCACGTCATCGTCAGATAAGCTCCTGGTGGACCTGAAGGATAGGGATGGAGAGTGAGACCTGTGCAGAATGGGAGATATCAGTGTCAGAGAAACTGGTGAAATATCCATGGACTGGCTCAGAGAAGAGGTATCTTGCGGCTCCGAGGACTTTGGAACTGAAGAACCAGGCTTGTCAATTAGTATAACCTCCGACAGCTCTGAGGACAGTGGAGCCGAGGAGGTAGTGGCCTTAGAAATTTTTGGTAACTTGACTGGCAGCTCTGACTGAGCCGATGTTGCAGGTGATTGTCTCTTCTGGGATTTTTCCTTTTTGGAAGAAGAACTGTGGATAGCTTCCTCAAAAGTTGACTTTAAGAGCCCTTTAAGGATCAATTTGTTTCTCCTTTCTTGTAGAACCCTTGCATTGAAGGAATGACAAAACGTACAATCCTCTTGTAGATGAATTGCTCCAAGGCAATACACACATATGACATGTCCGTCTGTGATGGACATTTTTTGCGAACACTTCTGGCATTTTTTAAAGGCTTATGCTCCCTCTCTTTTGGGTCTTTAGACATGATAAAGATGAGACCAAAATAAAACAAGAAAGTTTTAACTATTGAACTACTAAAGCTAAATTGAGTAGTAAACTACAGGAAACATGAAGGAGACAGACAACAAGGGAGTAAAATAGGGCCTCTAACTCAAACGGCCCTATTTCCCAGACAAAACAGCACACTAACTACAAGCCCTCTAACTTAAACGGGCAAAGAGCTCTCTAACTTACATGAGCTACTAATTAACTACGACAGACACAACAACCACTACAAAGGATACAGTTAGGCCTACGAAACAACGGCCAGAAGTAGCACCAAAGGGAATAAAGCTATAACTAACTATAATGCAAGAAAAGGCACAACAATTTAGATATAACTATATACTAAGCTATCTGTTATAAAGCAGAACAGTATTACAGGAAATATAAAGAAATGCTGTCACAACTTAGCCACGGCCAAGATGAGCGCATCCAACCTCGTAAAGTGGCAAACAAGATCTGGGGAACTACACCACTGCATTATGGAAGCCACGAGCCAAGTTTGAGTCTTTCAGCTATGTATTCGGCCGAGTCGGAGCCGAGAATCTGCTCCGAACCCATCATTGTAAGAATGAAGGCGAGATAGGACATCATAGCATCTTCTATTTTCTCACCAAAAAAAGCATGCATTAGAAATTAGAGCACGTCACAGAATTCTTGATTTCTTCCTGCTAGCACACAAGTCTCCTCTTCCCCATGGAGGCAGGTCTGCTACAAATATTTTCACTGTCTGAACTCTGAATGGAGAACAGAACCATAATTTTTATGCAACTGCTTACCTTCAAACTACAGAAATGTCTTTTATCTTAGAAGATCGCAGTGCTGCAGTGGTTAGTGTCACCTCAAAGCAACAGGTTCTCCAGTTCAATTTCTCGGCTGGGTTGCCTTCTGTGCAGATTTTGCATATCCTCTCTGCATTCATGGGTGCTCCAGTTTCTACATTACAAAAACATGCATCTGGAGTGTTTCTCCCTGTGCTCCCGCAGAAAGTAGGCTCTGTACTTGTCGGACTTTCCCAGAAAACAAATGTTAAAATAAAAACTTAATTAAAATCCAAGTGTATTGTGATTAAATCATAAGCTGAGATTCCCAATCTATGCTCTAATGACAATACATTTGTTCTTTGAAAGTCTGAATCACAACTTAAAGCAGTCCAGCACCAGCTAAGCTTGTAGCAGGTTAGCAGCTACTGCTGTTACTGTCACTTACCGTCTGTAATCACATTCACATCAAAAAAAGCACCGCTATTTAACAACATTAACAATAAAAGGCAGACTACAGTGCAATAGACTGCAGAATCATTTATTCTGATTGCTTTACTGCAGTTTCTAGGTGTACATACCCAAATTTTTTTTAATTCTTTATCACTTACTTTGGGGAAATCGAGCTGCTGGAGTAAGCACATTTTCTCATTCTTGGATGCTGTGGACACAGGTGGGTGAGATGCTGCTGGACTCTGCGAAGTTAAAACTCAAACAGAAATGACGAATACCGCTGAAACAAAGTTAAACTGTAATGTATTGTGCACACAGGCTAGCTCCACTCTGCTCATCTTTGCTGCTGCTGGTATTCCATTCATTCACCGAGTCTGATAGGCTGCATTTTGCCTCAGGAAGCTGGCGTCACCATGCATGCCCCTGCATGTTGATGGCAATGCATGGTGATGTCAGTGACAAGTTCCAACTGTAAACTTTTTATTTTTTGTAAAAGAAAAAATCAGAAACTGAACGGGCCACTTGGGAATACGTGGCACCTCATTAATTTGACCTCAAAACTGGTAAATACCAAAGAATTCAGTTCAGTTGAGAGGCATGATACACACACACACACACACACACACACACACACACACACACACACACACACACACACACACACACAGGCAAAACAAAAAACTCAAAAACCTGAGGGGCATGGAGGGATGGAGCAGCTACTACAGTAGTGGTCATTCGAACATCTACTTGTGTAGTAAGTTTATTTACACAACAGTACTACATTAGTCATACTGACCACAATTGTAGTCATCTAAGCTTCATGGGTAGATTACCCTCACTTACAACATTTTGGAGTTGGAAAGGGAAAGGGTCCAGAAGCCCCTGGAAAATAGTCTTAGCAAATCCTCACCCAAACCTAGAGAAAGAATCAAGCTTGAAGTCGTTTGTAAAAGTATGTACAGTGGACCAACTTGCTGCTTCTAAAATACTTCTAGAATCCAACCCTTTCCGAAAAGCCACAGATGAAGCAAAGGCCCTGGTGGAATTAGCCTTGACCTTGCTAAAAATAGTTCTGTTGTGATAACAAGAAAAAGTAATAGCCTTAGATAACCATTTGGAAATTGTCTGTTTTGACACAGGCTTTCTTATCTTCTTACCTTCACAAGAAGTGAATTGATCCAAGGTCTCAAAGATTTTGTTCTGTCAAGATTGTACCTGAAATGTCTGCGGACACTGAGTATGGAGTATCCTTTCATAATCATTTTTGGGTTTAGGAAAGAAAACAAGATGGATAGTTTGGCTTAAAGTAAACATGGATACCCTTTAGGCATAAAAGAAAGATCAGTTCTCAGTGAAATCCTATCTTTACCCTATCTCTGTGGAAAATGAGATAGGGTTGACCCACCATAATAGTGTGCAAAGCAATCAGTAAAATATTTTTCCATGTTAAGAACCTCAAGTCAACCTGATGTTCTTTCAAATGGAGCAAGTATTAGTTTCATTAACACAAAATTAAGATCCCTAGGAGAAGCCATTGATTTTCTTGAAGGCATTTTATGCAAAACCCCTTTCAAAAACATTTTCATATAAGAACACATTGAAAGAGGGGGATCTATGGGCAGGCATATTGAAATGGCCAACAAACAAAACTTGACAGAAGAATAAGAAAAGGCACAGGATAATAACTCACACAAATACTGTAAAACTAGAGAACCACTAGCCCTTGATAATATATGATTTTCTAAGCAGCAAGTTTTCTTGCTTCAATTAGTACCTGCAGCACACTCAGTAAACAGGTGGCTAAAGGGAGCTAAGGCCTTATTTAGTGAGTCAGCTGAAATTGATTGGGGTCAGGATGTATCCAACATCCCTGCTCGTGTGAGTAGATCCATTCTGTGACAGAGCTTATGGCAATTGCCCCCTGCCATTTTCAAAAGAAGGGAGAACCACTGTTGGCTGGGCAGGAAGGCAGTCACCATAGTGATCTTGGGGGATTCCTTCTGAATCTTCAGGAGTACCCAGAGTATCAGTGGAAAGGGTAGAAAAATATACAGGAACATTCCTGTCCAAGGAAAAGAAAAGAAAAGAAAAGGCATCTGTTGTCCAGGTCTTCTTGCATGGAGCCCTGGAGGAGAATTTCATTAGTTGATTGTTCAGAGACAAGGCAAAATGTTCTGCTTAAGAAACTCCACACAGAAGGATCAAGTCTTGAAAGACCCCCTGATCTAGTTTCCATTCAAGAGAGTTTGCCTTTGTCCTGTTAAACTTTTCTTTCACACAAGTTTGCTCTGATGGGCTGCAGGATGTCTGTAGAGTGATACTGTGTTGTAAAGCTATAGCCCAAGCTAACATGACTAGTCTGCATAGGGGCAAGGCCTGGTCCCTCCTTTCCTTGAAGTACCACAAGACTGTGATATTGTCTGTGACAACATGAAGAAGCCCAGGGGACCAAATAGGATTCAGAGAGAGAGGAGTGCCTTGATTACAGCAAAGCATGTCTGTTAAATTTATGAGCCTGCATCTGTCCTTTTTGTCCCACATACTTTGCAATTTTATACCTACTGACACTGCTCCCCAACCAAATTCCGAAGTATCTGACATGAATGCTTTGAAGCACAGGAGGAGGGGAAGACCTGGATTTAGGGATATCCGATGTCTCCACAAGCTGATTTCTCTTCTGACAAATTCCAGAACTGGAATTTGAAATGACAAACGTTGCTGGTGCTGGAATCAAAGAGTCTTCAGATACCACTGTATTTTTCTCATGTGGAGCGTTACCAGGGGTACCATAACAATCGGATGCCATGAGACACACAATTCTACAGAAGCCAAAGTCTGAGCAGAAAAGCCTTGAAATAGATTTAGCTTTGGATCTTTTTTGTTTCCTGTGGAAGAAAATCTCTTTGAACTGAAGTGTCTAGCAGACATCCTGGGAACACAGTCCTGTGTGAGGGAGTCAAAAAAGACCTTCAAACGTTCCCTTGGAATCTCAGCTTGTGTAAGCAATCTCTCACCCAAAAGAGAGAGACTCCTGATACTCTGCAAAAGACTCTACAAAGACATATGTGAATAACATGTAGCCTGCAATGAGATTAATAACTGGTGCTAAACTCAGGGAACATTTTTGGAGCACTGGATAGTCCAAAAGGTAAGACAGAGAACTGATAATGTGATACAAGCACACAAAACTAAGAAACACCTGAAGTCTGGATGAACAGGTATGAGTTGAGCTTCTTTTACATCAAGTGCAACTAGAAAATTTAAATGAGGAAGAACAGGTAACAGGTTCTGAAGTGACAATATTTTGAACTTGGTACTACCACAAATTGGTTTAGGAAAGAAATAACCAGAACTGGTCTCCAAGCATTTTCTTTCTTTAGCACCCAAAGAATTCTTAAATAAAAACATCACGTAAACTGGGAAAGAGGAACTGGCTCTATTACTCCCCAAGGCAACATGTTGAAGGACAGTGGGAGAGAGGAGAGTCTGGTCCAGAGGATTAGGAATTACTCCTAGAAAGGAAGGAATTATCTCCCACTGCCACCTGTAAACTTGATGAATAATCTTCGTCTGAAACAATATGTTTCCACATAGCTGTCAGTTGTCCAAATTTTCACAGAATGTCCAGATTTTTGACTCATACTTTAGGTCCATTTCTCATATAATTGCAGTTTTCTGGCAAATCATTGAGGACTGAAGTCAGAAAATAATGGCACACATTTAATTTTCAGATTTAATATCCTTCAGAAAATTCATGTTAATGCAAAACCTGTTATTTTATCAACTTTCTAAGTTTGTAAGAGAAATATTTAAAAAGTGTCCCTATTTTGGGGCCTTTATCCCTCCATTATTTGTGGCTTTGTCCAGATTTCTTCCTCTAAGAGGTTGAGAGGTATGGAACTTGCCAAAGACAGAAATGAAGGTTCAGATTTTCTGGAACAGATAACAGCCTGCCAGAGGGAGGCTATGGTCCCTTAGATAGCCATTCTGACTTGACTGTCCTTTGGTTTAGAGGTTCCTGCCTTCTTTTTGACCCCCCCTCCCTTGCCATTGTTTCTTAAATGTATGTTTAACAGCATTTTGCTGAATCTGTCTTGTCAAAACTGGAGGAGGTGGTGGAGTATCCCTTAGAAAATTTGGAAAAGGAGGCTGAAAAAAATGAGTTTCCCTGAATCAGTTTACCCCTCTCATCACATTGTTTGATAACCTCTCAATCCAAAAACTATGTCTATTCAGAGGTGTATTTAAAAATCTAATTTTTACATCTCCTGGGAGGTTTTAAGAATGCAGCCAGGCAAATGTCCTCAACACAGTACTGGTGGCCATAGCTATGGAAGAAGCATCAACAGAGTCGTATGCAAACTTTAAATAATGTGTTGTGATCTGTGAAATAGAAGAAACCAAACCATTCAAGGCAGATTTTTCCTCACAAAAAGAAACTGCAGATAAAAAAATTCCTCATACGTTCACAATTTCTCAGAACAAACTAACATACAAAACTGACAATTCTATACTATGAAAATCAAGGTTGCAGAAGTATACACATTTTCGCCATTTTACCATCCTTGTCAGAAAGAAAGTATTAGACAACTAAATGCTTAGCAGCAGTAGGATTAACTAAAGCTATAGCTGCTGGGTCAGGCTTGGGATGAGTGCATAACTTAAAAGACTGAGGAACCTATGACAGTCTATCTGCTTTTTTAGAGTAACAGGCTGTCTATCAGGGAAACTGCAAGCAGCGATACCCACATCCTCCAATGCTGACAACACAGGAGGGATGGGAGAAGGTTCTGGAAATTTCCTTTGTAACAGCTCATAATATTTTCTGATGGACTGAGAAATCTCAGTGTTCTCCCGCAGAAAACACTTGCACATTCTGGAAACAGTCTCAGAGAAGAGAATACCTCACAGGGAGAATAAGATACCATGCTCTCCTCTGTGTCCGAATAAGAAATCTGAGCAGAAAACTCCGCGTCTGTCCCTTCATCTTCCTGTCCAGAACTTGAATACTGAATCTCTTCAGGAAAAGAGGAATCCCTTTTTGTTTTATCAGAAAACACTTTGTAAGAAGGATCAACAGCCTGAATAAGAGCTTGAGCCAGAACTAGTAAACTACTCCTGTCCACGGAAATATAAGCAAGAAAAGATACAGTATTTTTTTTTTTTTTGACAGAAAAAGATGGAGTCCAAAAGTTTGTTAATGGTGACAGCAGCTTCCACAAAGATGGCTGTAACATTTTGACTAAACATGGAGGACTTCCCTGCCTCTTCTCCTAGGACCAACAAAACTGTCTCTCCTTTGCCAACTGACAGGAGCCAAACAGCCACAAATGAAATGGCCAACACCCTACCCATAGTGGCTGCAGGTGCTAAACCTGAGGGATCCAGGGTAAAACCTGAGTGGACCAAGGAACCAGTTTTGCCCCCAACAGTCTCTCCCTCCTGCTGCTGAGGCAAACTGCTAGCCTGCTGTGGTGACAAAGGCTGTTTGCTTACCTTCTTATTTTTGTGGCTGGAAGGAGGACTTACCATGGGACCAGTAGTTTATTCCATTATCAAGCCAAAAATTGTGCTTCTTTCCTAGGGAAACCAAGCAGCACAAGCCACTAAATGTTCACAGTCCCAAAAAGTCACTTTTTCCCCCAGAAAAAAAACCCAGCAAAACGCACTTTAATACACTTTGCCAGCCCCAAAAAGTAAAATAAACATGTTCCTCCAGAGAAAAAAACGGTTTTACATTGTTTTAGACAACTTTTAAATTGACAGGAAAAAAAGTGCACTCATTTAAAATTACAGTTAAGTCTCAACACAGTCCATTAAAACACAGACTTTTAGATAAAAAAAAAAAAAAACTTTCCTAACTAGGAAAGTACATTTATTTAAACAATCATTTTTAAATGTGGAATTTTTATTTCCCCCAAAGGGAACTTATCTGACAAAGGGGACAAGCTGACCATTAAGTCCTTGAAAATGCACAGGAGCAGTTTCTTCGGCAGCAGGAAAGCTCTGAAGGGCTTAACACTCAAACCTATCTTTTTAGACAGCTCCACTTGAGTAATGGTTTGGCCAAAAACAGGGTACCCTGAAGCTTTGTAAGCTGTCCATCTACTATATCCTTGGCAGGATAGAACACATACAGTTTAGGCTACTGCAGCGATGATCAGTGTGATCAACATCTCCACTTTCTTTTACCAAACTGTTGACCTTAATGTTTTTTCTTTTCATAACTGTGGCAACATTTATTATAATTTTAAGTGCTATTACTTCCTTAACACTGGCCTCCACTGTAGCAAAGATGCAACAATTTTTGCTCCTCTCATTCAGCACTGATTGTGTCACAACTTGCTGGTTTCCTGTTTCTCATTTGCCAACAGTTCTGGGTCATAAATAATATCTGAAATATAGTAGTAGATTCTTGTGTTTATCCAAAAGAACATTCCAGCATATACTCTACCTACTGAGCCCAACACATTTTCTCATAAATGTGGCCTATAAAAGCTGCAAACTAGTTAAAAAGTAAACTAACATCAATGAAACTGAAATTTAAAGCAAAAGTGAGCATCATGAAGATGACTTACTCCACTGTTGATAATTAGCAACAACTGGAAGTCTTTGCATAGCTATTTCTGTGTACAAAGAAAACTTCAGAGAATGTTACAATGTAATTACATCACAAGATTAAACAGCAGCACCTGTTAAAGTAAGTAAACTTTATTGTCATTCAGACTGTACAACCATAAAGTGCACAGCTGAACGAAATTACGTTCCTTCAAGCTCATGACGACACAACACCATCACAAACAATAAAACACAAGCAGTTACATCATATATACAGTAAACACACACAACACAGAGTCCCAACCAACTGAAGCTCCATCTCCACACCGGCAAATCCAAGTCCCAGTCCAGTTTCAACAATCCAACAAAAACAGACTTTCAAGAGTCCGGATGAGCACACATCCAAGCAGACAGTCTGATCTCCACCATCTGCTCTCGTCCAGGTCAGCAACCACAGTCTCCACGATCCACCATCCACTCGACACCAACCTCATCTCCACCAGCAATAGTCCAGTTCCACCTTCACCATCCACTCGAAACTGGCACAACACCCTCTGACACCATCCAGCACCCAGTCACCACCATCCATTCCTCTCGGCGTACCTCTCCACATACAGGCCTGAACGGCCACAACCAGACCAATAACTCCAGCCATGCCTACCACACCAACCACTCCAGCTACCTGAGTTAATCCGGAACAGTCCCCCGGTCCAATCGATCCACTAACACCACGGTTGCCTTCTCCTCACTCGGTCACCAGCAACTTTGGAAAGGCTACCCTACTATGGAAAAACAAGACAACGGGAGCCAAAGAGGCCACTGTTGCATATGGCGCCACCATCTTACGTATCTATACTACTGTAATGACCTACCTACTGTACATATTTTTAATAGTTACATGCACACTGTATGAATTCACAAAATGAATATGCACTTGTACCTGAATATGTAAATTATGAATATGTAATTAGAAAATACAGTTTTATTCTCCCAGGGACTCTGCTGAAAAGGGGTACACCCAGTTAGGTTTTCCCAGTCAACAAACAAAACTAATTTTTCCTCAGGTGATATTAGATGTTAGAGATGTGGTGGGGGAACAGAAAGTAAATATGGAACATGTTTTCTGGGAATGCAATGAGTTGGTAGGTTTTAAAAATTCCCTACAGAGTATTTTGACAGACATTTTGGGAGAACAAATGGCAGTAACTAAGGAAATGATTCCTTTCTGCTGGGAAATAGAATCTGAATTGCCTAGGCATAGCAAGCCTTACCAAGTTTAATGCTACTGGCAGCCAAAATATCAAATACTAGAAAGTGAAACCAAAATATAAATCAGCTGCAACAGAAGTGCTGAATATTGTAAAAGAGATAAAAGAACTGGAGGAAGATCTTTAGAAAAGAGGAGGAGCAAGTTTCATAAAAATTAATGGAATCTCTGAGAACGATGCATGTAGAATCATATTCAGGACGAGTGAAGTTTAAGGGAAGGCAGGAATTTAAACATTTATGTAATGTTGGAATAAGTAACATATGGATATTGCACGGTGATATTAATGGAAACAGTTAAGTTTTCTTTCCCTTTCTATTAATGTATCTGAACTCATGCTGCAGCTTAAAAAGTGATGATTCAATAAAAATGTTTCAAAAAAGTATTTGCTGATAAGGACAACCAAACTAATCCATGGATTAAAGCAAATTAAAAAAGGGAGAGCATAAAAGGACTACTTATCAATGTTCTGTGATATGCAAATTAACCAAAACTATTAAAAGCATTTGTTAGACTGACATGTTAATAACTTGCTCCTGAAACTATAATAGTCCGTTTAGTTTCTGATACGACAGGTACATGGTTTCAATCTGTGGGAACAATTTTGTTAATGCTCTTTTCTGCTTTTACTAATGTTAAAGAACATTTCTTGATGTTCGGAGGTTCTATCTTTGATCTGAGATTATAAGGTGAAGAAAGTACAGTTGTGTACACTTACCATAAATGTAGATGTTCGAGTGTATTCACTGTTGCAGTCATCACCTGTGGGTTTATCCCTGCTATGGTAGACCTCGGCCGGCCCGAATACCGGAGTCAATGTTTTTCTGCATCAGCTGCTGTCGCTTGTTGACTGACGTCAGGTCATCAGTGCTATAAAGCAAGGCAGCTGATGCCATTAAGTCAGTTTTTCTTGCCCTAACCAGTCAGAAGCCCCAGAAAAAATGGTAAAGTGGTTCTGGTGGCTAAAAGCCACTGTAAGAAGCTTATGTCTCCCTAAGGAAAGAGGATATAAGGGAGAAGGAGAGAGAGAAACCCAGACTGCAACAGTGAATACACTCAAACATCTACATTTATGGTAAGTGAACACAACTATACTATGTTCGTGTTTCATGTTGCAGTCATCACCTGTGGGAGGATTCCCAAAGTTGAGGAGAGGGGTGAGTCAAGAGGTCTGAGATCAGGGGAAGCTGCCCGGGAGGCTGTAATGTCAGGCTGCACAGTAAGGGGTACCAATGCTGCCTGGGCGAATCTGGAGCAACGAGGATGGCCTTTGGTCTCTTCTCCCTTATCTTGATTCTTCCTTGGGAATAAGAGGCAGAGGAGGGAAAGTGTACACAAAAGGGAGTTCTAGGGGAAGGTCAAGGCATCCACCTTCCACATTAGGTGGTGATACTCCGTGGTACAGAATTTTTTCAGCTGGTGGTTGAGGTGCAAAGCAAAGAGATCCATCTCTGGAGTTCCCCACTCCTGAGTGACATGCAAATAGATTTTTCTGTGCAGCTGCCATTCGTGGGGGTCCAATAAGTTTCTACTTAAGTGGTCTGCCAGGGTGTTTTTGATCCCTGGTAGGTACTGGGCTATTAGGTGTAATCCCAAGGAGGAGGCTGCCAGCCAGAGGTTCATGGCTAGCCTGCACAGAGGGTAAGATTGGATCCCCCCCTGTTTGTTGATATACCACATTACTGTGGTGTTTCTGTTTTGATAAGGAGATCCCCTGGCCTAAGATGGGGCTTGAAGGATGTCAGAGCCTTCTGTACTACCATCATTTCCTTCTGACTGATGTGTAAGGGAAGGTGCTGGGCATCCCAAAGACCTTGGGTGCACCTGTCTGCTACATGAGCACCCCAAGCAATGTCTGAGGCATCAGTGGTGATGGTCTGCCCAGTCGGGCGGAGGATGAAGGGAAGTCCCCTGTTCTTGGCACAGGCCCCTGCCCACCAGACAAACTCGGCCCTTATACAGAGGATCCGAGGGAGAGAGGTCTCTAGAGGCGGAGTGCTGACACCAAAGGTTCTTTAGATACCACTGAAGTTTTCTCATGTGAAGCTTGGCCAGAGGAATTAGGAGGATGCAAGATGCCATGTACCCCAAGACTTGCAGGAACTTCCTCACTGTGAGGTGACTTCTGGATGCCAGCTACGTGAAGCAGAGAGGCAGGAAGCTCTGATTTTCTGGGGATAGAAAGGCCATTTGTGATGCTGTGTCCAGCAGTGCTCCCAAGAAAATGATCTTCCTGGAGGGTGTTTACATTGATTTATTCTCGTTGATGGTGAACCCTAGGGAGGTTAGGAGGGTTCTGACACAGAGGAGGTCCTGGAGCAGCTGTTCTTTGCACTGCCTGAATGAGGCAGTTGTCCAGATGAGGGTAAATCTGTATATTTCTCTGTCTGCAAAGTGCTATGGCCAGGGCTAAGCATTTGGTGAATACTCTAGGAGCAGTAGATAAGCCAAAGGGTAGTGAAGAGAACCAAAGTGTTGTGAGCCTGTTCTGAATAGCAGGAACTTCCTGCAGGATTCCCTTATGGGGATGTGGAGGTAGGCATCCTTTAGGTCTAGGGTCACTAACCAAGAAGGCAAATACTTCGAACTACTGCTGAAGGTATCGAAGACAAGTAAAAATCAATAATTAAGAGACAGAACTTTGATATACCACCACGGCAATCAAAACTCCTTAAAATTCAAGTAAACGATTCAGTTTCAAATAAACAATTTAATAAAACAAAACATAAGTTAAAAAAATAGTAAAATAAAATCCGATAAGCGCTTTCGGCTATTCAGCCTTCTTCAGATCGTAAACCAAAGTTCCGCTGGTAATATTTTTAAAGGATACACCAACCAATCATTTCTCTGCCTCTAACATCCCCCTTGGATTTATAACCAATGGCTATGGTGATAATACTGGTTCTCCATAGGAGACGATGTAAAACTAACAGCCAAACAAACAGTCAGAATTCACCCCAATCACTTTTCTTCTCCACATACCTCTTTTTATCAGAGCCAATGGCAATTGTTAAACAAGTTGGCTCTCCATTGGATGAAATATATACCATCTACCAACCATATAATCAGAATGCAGGCAAGCCTCTTATTTATGTCCAATTATATTCCTTCTGGCTTTCAGTATAGGTTTCAGTGGGACAACACTATTTAAGCCAGGTCAATGATGTGCTTGCATGTTAACTATCCAGTTAATTTCACGTAATTCCATGCGATTGTTTACATCTCCTGCTCTATTAGTTGTAGCCACCACTTCTAAGACTTTAAATTTAAAATTATGTGAAGGATTGTCAATAATATGTGCCGCTAGTGTATTATGTACTTCCTTATGGTGCATGTCCCTAAGATGTCTCAAAATCCGGTCTTTAAATCTTTGATCCGTTTTGCCAATGTAGAAAGCATCGCATTGGCAGCATAGCGCTAAATAGACTAAATGTTGCGTATTGCAATCCACATAAAAATTTGAAGTGCATGTCTTTTTGGTGGTCGGATGTACAAAAGTATTGGCACTGTCTATGTATGCACAAGCCTTGCATCTAAAGCACTTAAAGGTGTCTTTTCTCTCAGACCATGCACTATGGAAAAAAACATCTTTATTGCATAGGAGTCTCTTAATATTTTTCTTGTTTTTTAACAAGAAAGCGAGGAGCGTCACCTATGGCTCTTCTAACTTTTATCATCAGTGGTTAGAACAGGCCAGAATCTCCTAATGACATCACGGACTTGCAAATTATCATTGCTATATGTTAATGTACATTTGATTCGCGGCTCATTATTTCTATTAGCAGAATCAGCCATTTGAGGAAGTACCTCCTGAGGTGAGAAATAGGGTCTACCTTTTCTTTTCCTAAACTCTTTAGAGTTGTCTTTCATACTTAGGTTACCATCTTTATAGCCTCTGGCTTTCAAATTATTAAAGAGGTTTATCCGCTCTGCCTCAAAATCTTCTTCCTTGGTGCACAGTCTAGCGGTACGTAGTACTTGATTCTCATAAATGTTGTTGAAAATATGTTTTGGATGCATACTTTTTCTGTGTAGATAGTGATTGTTCCAAGTTGGCTTCCTAAAGACATTAGTACTTATTCCTTGCATTGGATGTAAGTGAACCTTAACATCTAGAAAATCAATCTCTGTAGTTGAAAATTTTACTTTAAACTCTAGGAAGTCAGTATTTTGATTAATATAATTAACAAAGAAGGTCAATTCATCGACACTACCCATCCACAGAATAAATATGTCGTCAACAAAACGACCATAGTAGAGATGACCATTCCATGGATTAGCAACACTTAGAACTTCCACACTTTCCCATTGGGCCAATACCAAATTTGAGTAGCAATTTGCACATGGGGTGCCCATAGCCACACCCCATGTCTGCAAGTAGAAATCTTCACCATATACAAATATATTGTTCTCTAATACCAGTTCCAATAAGGAACATAACAGGCTAGGGTTGACCATATTCCGTATCAAAAGTGTTTCTATGGCGTGTAGGCCAAACTCATTAGGTATTACATTAAAGAGGCTCGTGATGCCCATACTTACCAAAATAACATCTTCAAAGCTGGTCAGTTGGTTAGTTTTGAGATATAGATCCTACAGAAAACTTCCGGTATCTTTCAAAACCGTGTCCACATTGGACAGAACTTTTTTCAATTCATTTTCTATGTATATAGATAATGACTCAGTGATCCAATCTCTGCCAGCTATGACAGGGCATAGTGGAGGATCTCTCTGATCCTTATGGATTTTGGGTAGACCACGTATGCTGGGAATCATGGGTTGAGGGCAATCAAAAAAATCATATAGTTCTTTGGTTAGAGGTTCGTCCTCTAACATTTTCAACATTCTTTTTTACAGAAATCCCCATGCACAGAGCCAAGAACTCAAGCGCAAAAAGATGACAACATAATCACAGCCAATACGGGACTGGTAGTGAATTTGTCAAGTATTAGCTTGAGTCATGAACAGGTTTCTATATTGGAACATGGCTTAAGTTTCATCCCTGCTCTGTCTTCAGATGTAATGAATTTATGACAGATATTAGACTCTTTTGCAGGAACATCTCGTTGAAATGTATTTTTGAAGGTGATAATGTACATGAAAGAAATCATTTTAAGAAACTTAGTAACTTTAAACCAGTCAACCCCCCCAGCAGTTGAACTCTTTTTGAAACTATGTGAGGATGAAGTTAGTAAGATGAGAGCATACCCCAACCATGGAAGCTTTCATTACATCACTCAAAGAAAAAGAAGCACTTCAACAACTGAGATCAACTGATAGTTTAGTCATCAAACCAGCGGATAAAGGTGGTTGTATAGTGGTTATGGATGCAGATCGGTATAGGGCCAAAATGTTGAAAATGTTAGAGGACGAACGTACTTACATCAGGTTGAACAAACATCAAGTGGATACAAAGATTAATGTTTTACGCCATGAAATATATGATTTACTCATGGAACAATGTATAACCAAAGAACTATATGATTTTTTTGATTGCCCTCACCCCATGGTTCCCAGCATAAGTGGTCTACCCAAAATCCATAAGGATCAGAGAGATCCTCCACTATACCCTATCGTAGCTGGGAGAGATTGGATCACTGAGTCATTATCTATATACATAGAAAATGAATTGAAAAAAGTTCTGTCCAATGTGGACATGGTTTTGAAAGATACCGGAAGTTTTCTAAAGGATCTATATCTCAAAACCAACCAAGTGACCAGCTTTGAAGATGTTATTTTGATAACCATGGACATCATGAGCCTCTTTACTGTAATACCTAATGAGTTTGGCCTACACGGCATAGAAACACTTTTGATATGGAATAGGGTCAACCCTAGCCTGTTATGTTCCTTATTGGAACTGGTATTAGAGAACAACATCTTTGTATATGGTGAATATTTCTACTTGCAGACATGGGGTGTGGCTATGGGCACCCCATGTGCAAATAGCTACTCAAATTTGGTATTGGCCCAATGGGAAAGTGTGGAAGTTCTAAGTGATGCTAATCCATGGAATGGTCATCTCCTCTACTATGGTCGTTTTGTTGATGACATATTTATTCTGTGGAAGGGTAGTGTCGATAAATTGACCTTCTTTGTTAATTATATTAATCAAAATACTTACTTCCTAGAGTTTAAAGTAAAATTTTCAACTGCAGAGATTGATTTTCTAGATGTTAAGGTTCACTTACATCCAACGCAAGGAATAAGTACTAATGTCTTTAGGAAGCCAACTTGGAACAATCACTATCTACACAAAGTATGCATCCAAAACATATTTTCAACAACATTTATGAGAATCAAGTACTACGTACCTCTAGACTGTGCACCGAGGAAGAAGATTTTGAAGCAGAGCGGATAAACCTCTTTAATAATTTGAAAGCCAGAGGCTATAAAGATGGTAACCTAATTATGAAAGGTAACTCTAAAGAGTTTAGGAAAAGAAAAGGTAGACCCTATTTTTCACCTCAGGAGGTACTTCCTCAAACGGCTGATTCCGCTAATAGAAATAATGAGCCGCAAATCAAATGTACATTAACATATAGCAATGATAATTTGCAAGTCCGTGATGTCATTAGGAGACTCTGGCCTGTTCTAACCACTGATGATAAAGTTTGAAGAGCCATAGGTGACACTCCTCACTTTCTTTTTAAAAACAAGAAAATTATTAAGAGACTCCTATGCAATAAAGATGTTTTTTTTCCATAATGCACGGTCTGAGAGAAAAGGCACCTTTAATTGCTTTAGATGCAAGGCTTGTCCATACATAGACAGTGACAATACTTTTGTACATCCGACCACCAAAAAGACATACACTTTCAATTTTTTATGCGGATTGTAATACGCAACATTTAGTCTATTTAGCGGTATGCCGCCAATGCGATGCTTTCTACATTGGCAAAACGGATCAAAGATTTAAAGACCGGATTTTGAGATATCTTAGGGACATGCACCATAAGGAAATAAACAATGCACTAGCGGCACATATTATTGACAATCCTTCACATAATTTTAAATTTAAAGTCTTAGAAGTGGTGGCTACAACTAATAGAGCAGGAGATGTAAACAATCGTACGGAATTACGTGAAATTAACTGGATAGTTAACATGCGTTACGTTACACATTATCTTGAAAATGAAAACAAATGCAGTTCTTTCTCTCCTTCAGTGGTAATTATTAACTACAGTACACACGTGTGGGAGCCTCATGGAAAACACCAGGGAGACTCCCAGAACAAAGGAATAAACAAGCTTATATACTGGTGATATTGCTGACAGTACAAAAATATAAAAATGAACCAATTAGATCATTATACAGGGCAATTAACCAATTAAAGGTTTACCCGTAAACATGAGGCAGTTCACATCATCATATCTCTAGGCAGAGAAAGAAAATCGGATGCACTTCCATAAAAGGCACATTTCCTGCTTTCAGGCAGACTCTTGTTTTGCAGTATTTTCTCATTGCTCAGAGTTCATTCAAAGTTCACAGTATATAGTACATTTTAACACATACAAACTGTCACATACTCAATTCCCTCAAACACATGCTTTGGCTGTTCATATTCTACAATCCCCCATTTGATGCTGTGCAAGCATCACCATTTAACCTATCATACATTTGTCCCAATCTAACACAACCATGCGACTGGTCTTTTCATCATTGGAAAACATTGCCATTTCATCTACGTTCATAGCTGCAGGCATATAAAACTTAGGCACTTTCTTCACAGTTTTTGAAGACATTAATTTCAAGATCAGTGCTTTGATTAGAAATAAGACCAGAAAAGCAACAATTGCTAATACTGCAATTAATAAAGTCAACTTCAACAGTCCACCTCCCCCAGCCTGAGAACAGGTTGGTTAACGATGCCCATGTTGAACTATCAGTCACTAGTTCTAAGGCAGAAAATGTAGCATTGCTTAATATTTCAAGCAATTTAGATAGCTTTCTCAGTTCCCAAATTGATTTCACTGCTCCGTATGACGGAGTTATACCAGCCCATGATATGACGTCATCACCCAAGTCCATATGGGACAGTCCTTTGGTGCCAGCATGAGCTAAATCATGGTGACAGATTCATGAAGCATCATCTTGACCTACCGGATTGGCAGGCTTCTTGACCTCTCGAACGTTCTGAATTTTCCCTTTAGGTAATGCAGATACATGTCGAATAGCTGGAACTAGGTAGCCCAGGAAGCAGCTGCCAGACCAGTTTCCTGCTAGCCATTTATATGCTTTTCTTCCACACACAAAATAACAATTTTTTACTTTAATGGTGATGCTGATAAACTTGAAGCGATCCCAGGCATCCTGCAGTCCTTGGAATATTTTCCAATAAACAGTTTCTATTTTCTGGGAAAAGTTAGCTATATAGTTTTTAACAAGTCTTTTTATAGGTGAGAAATATGTTACACAACCCAAATTGTCTGCAGTGCAGTTATATACCACTGTTTTGTTACAATGGCTCCACCCTACTCTAGTTTTACGAAGTTTTTGAAAACACACAGTTCCGTTTTGGCGGAGGGACAACTGTAATGCTATCTTGTCCTTTGAAATAATATCTGATGCATCGTAGATTAAATTCATCCAGGTTTCATTAATCCCTAAAGGGACTATATTTAGCATCAATTCCCCCACGAACAGTAGGAATAGCAGTGCAAATCCAGCAGTCCGAGATATTGAGGGATGACGCATAAGTGTATTTAATGGCTTGGTAGGTGTTGAAAGGTGGATGCCATGCAGATCGTTTGGCATGAAGCGTAGTTGGAGTAGGAAATAGAAATGGCCACAGTAAAAATATCAAAACGACAAGAATAACCACCAAAATAGTTGTGCATTACTTTTGTGGAAATGGTGGTTGCACCTGTATTGTGTCGGGAGGGTGAGGTTGTCCAAATGGATAAACGTCAGGCATTGTCAGGTGCTGGTACAGTATGACTGAGTACGAGTAGCAAGAGGTGGAGAATCAGGAGTAGCAAAAGGTAAAGGTTGTTGGCCTTCCATGGGATGACCTTCTTGATGTGCGATATGTGAATTCAGGTGGGTGAGCCTTGTACTCTAACCGCTGATGATGTCGTCAGTAGAACCAGGAAGGGCCCCTTCCAGCATGGTTGAAGCGCTGTTTTTCGAGAGAATGACTTGACGTACACCCAATCATCTGGTTGTAGTGCCAAGGACAGGAAAGGATCAGGGATATGTTGAGCTGCTGCTACCTGGCGATGATGAAACTTTAAAAAAGAAACAAGAGAAGTGCAATACCTAAGAATATCATGATCAAATGCATTATACTCAGAAAAGGGTGGTGGTGGAGTCATGGGCATACGTATAGGGCAGCCCATGAGGATTTCATGAGGAGAAAGACCTTTAGTAGGATGTACTTGCGCTCTCATAGAGAGTAGGGCTAAAGGTAGAGCCTGTACCCAAGTAAGGCCCGTTTCAGTAGTAATTTTTGCCAGTCTGGTTTTCAGAGTCTGATTCATGCATTCAATAATACCCGATGCCTGTGGTCTATATGAAATTTTAAAGTGATGCCTAACATTTTACACAGTGAATCAATCAACTGAGCAGTAAAATGTGTTCCACGATCGGAATATATTTGACAGGGAACACCAAAACGAGGTATCAATTCATAACAAAGTTTCTTAGCAACTGAAATAGCATCATTTGTTACACATGGGTAGGCTTCTAACCACCCAGAAAAAACATCAACAACAGTTAAAACATATTTGAAATGAGCACAAGGTGGAAGTTCAATAAAATCCCATTGCAAAGCGCAAAATGGTCCCAATGGTTTTGGCAGTGGTTGTGCGGGAGCCATGGTTCCCTTTGAAATGTTATACTGTAAACAAATGGAGCACATGCTCAAAAATGCTGTACAGAAGCAGAAAGTCCTGGGGCAAACCAATCCTTTTGGATTGGTTTTATTAATGCTTGTACCCCAACATGGGCTGGCAAATGATACGCTTTAATAAGAGAATTTAACATGGACATTGGGCAGACCAATCTGCCATCTGGATGTTGCCAAATGAAATCAGAGCGTTTAAAACAACCTTGAGCCAGCCATGTTCTCCTTTCTGATTCTGGAGCTTCATGCTGTAAAGCTTTTAACACTGTGGTATCAAAAGTAACCATTGGTTGCAAAGGCTGCAAAAAATGTCCTTGAACAGTTTGTGAGAGAGCAGCCTGTTTAGCAGCCCATTCAGCTAAATTATTGCCCTTAGTTTCAAAAGAGTCATTAGACAGATGGGCTGCACATTTAACAGCAGCAAGTTCTGATGGTAACACTAAGTCTTGTAGCAAGTTATTGATATAAAAATGTTTTTTAACGGGTGCCCCGGAAGAAGATAAAAACCCTCGTTCCTTCCACAATATACCAAAATCATGAACACCACCATGGGCATAACGGGAGTCAGTATATATAGTAACAGACTTGTCCTTAGCTATTTTGCATGCATTCGATAATGCCACTAGTTCCGCAGCCTGCGCGGAAGTGCCTGGGGGTAATCGTGCTGACCTGCTTGGAATTCTCCGGAGTTTGTTCGTAAGCAGGATCCATCAACAAAAAGAACCAAATCAGGATTTTGCAAAGGAATGTCATATAAGTGTGACCTAGGAGAAAGAACAGAGTTAACTACAAGCACACAATCATGTAGTTCACCCTCATCCGATGTTGGTATTAAAGATGCAGGGTTCAGTGGTGGGCAGTGTATGACTTGCAGGGCAGGGTTATTTATTAAACTCAATTCATACTTAGTAAGACGTGCATTTGAAAGATACTGTGTTTTTGTTTTCAAAAGTAACGCTTGAACTGCATGTGGGACTGCTAGTATAGTATGTCCCAGGGTTAGTGGAGCCGCAGCCCCGTAAGCAAGCTTAACTAGAGGCAACCGGATCTAGTTGAGCGCTGTAGTAAGCAATAGGCCGGTAGCCTCCAGTAGGTTGCTGGGCTAGGAGACCCAAGGCAGTTTTGTTTCGCTCACAGCAATAATCTGGCAACCCTAAGGCAGGAGGATTTACCAAGGCTGTTTTGATGGCCTGAAAAGCCTCATCGTGTTGTGATGTCCAGGGTAAAGGTTCCGTAATATCCTTTTTTAGGAGTTGTAACAGGGGGGGCCGAAATTTCCGAAAAATTAGGCACCCACTGTCTACAGTATCCTGCTAGGCCAAGGAATCCTTGAAGCTGCCTCTGGGTTACAGGGCATGGAGCACTTTGAATAGAAGTTATGTGATTTGGGAGTATTTGACGAGAACCCATGACAATAATATGTCCCAAATACTGTACCTTTTCTTGACAGAATTGTAATTTTGATTTATTTACTTTAAACCCTCATGTAGCTAAAAAGTTTAACACTAGAAGGGAATCTTCCCTACATGAGTTACTGTCTGGTGAAGCTATAAGAATATCATCCACATACTGGACTAGAACCGAACGTGATGGTAGTTGCAGATCTTGTAACTGTTTATGCATCTCTCTAGAAAATAAGGTTGGGGATTCTACATATCCTTGGGGCATTCGAGTCCAAGTATACTGCTGGCCTTTGTAGGTAAATGCAAACAAATACTGACTATCGGGATGTACTGGAATAGAGAAAAAGGCTGATGAAATATCTATTACCGTAAAACATTTTGCAGTAGGTGGGATACAGCTCAAAATAGTAGCTGGGTTTGGTACAATCGAGAAAACAGGCAAAACAGCTTTATTAACTTCCCATAAGTCTTCCACAAATCTGTAAGCTTGTTTGTCAGGTTTTTTCACCGATAATATTTGGGTGTTACACGGGCTTGTGGTGGGTACTATGATCCCTTGCTGTTCTAATGCAGAAATAACAGGGGTAATACCAGATATAGCCTCAGCTGTCAAAGAGTACTGTGGTACTCGCGGTAACTTTGCACCTGGTTTTAGAGTTATTTTTACAGGAGTAGCTGAGGTCAAAAACCCTACATCATTGTCATGAGTAGTCCACAGGTGAGAGGGTAGGGAATGTAAATACTCATTTCTGTCAGAATTTGGCTGGATACACATCGTCTGTAAAATGACGGAGTCATCTAAAGCTGCCAGGGTACTATCCTGTTGGTCTGAAGGTACTTGGAGATAAACTCCATCAGCTGTGCAAAAAATGGTGGCCCCCATTTTGCAAAGCAAGTCTCTTCCTAATAAATTTAAAGGTGCTGAGGGTCCTACTAAAAATGCATGGTTATCCTGTAGAGGTCCCAAAGTTACTGGGACTGGAACAGTTTCGGAATACTCAATAGGTATACCAGAGACACCCACTCCTCTAGTTATTTTGTCGGAGAGGGGAACATTCATGGCTGCTTTGCCAGCTAGCATGGATTTAGTCGCGCCAGTATCAATTAAAAACGGATAGGGTTTATTTTTAACCAGTAACAACATGTCGTCCATCCTGATCCACAGGAATAAAAGGACACAATTGCTGTTGTTTCTGTTCAGGGAACGTTCATTGTGGTTGCTGTCGATTGGACGGCGTCCAGTTAGAATTACACTGATGCGACGCATCAGTGTATGGTGCAGGTTGCTCAGCCAAATATGGACACTCATTTTTCCAATGGCCTACTTGGCCACAGCTGAAACACTCTGTCTGATTACTAGAATTCTGGGGTGGAGCCGACTGTGTTCCCTGCCAGTTTTGTCTATTCTGATTTCCTGCTCCTTGGCGTCCATCCCTCCCTCTCCCTCGTCCTCTACCCCGCTGACCAAAAGCGCTACACATTTGGATTTGTGCTTTTACTAATTTCTCCTGTAAATCCTTCTTTTCTTTGGCTAAATGGTCAGATAGGTATTGTACCTGCTGGACTAACTCATGCAGGCCCAAACTGGGCCAGTTTAAACATACTTCCTTTAGCTTGTCCCTCACCTGAGGGCGTAACCCATCTACAAAGGCAGCTGACAGCCCGCTTTGTGCTGGTCCTTCAGTGGGCTCTGGGTACCCGGAATATGCCTCAAAGGCTTCAGTGAGTCGATTTAAGTATTCGTCTATAGGCTCATCCTCTTTCTGTATGACTGATTTAATTTTCGACCAATTGGGGGTAGGTGGCACTATTACAGTGACAGCATCAACTATACGTTGCCTAACAGCTTTAAATACATTCTCCCCTTGTGTGTTGTACTTTGGTATTGGGGTAGGAACATTAGCATGATCCCAGATACGTTTCATCAGATCAGCTGGGACAGCATATTGGAGGACAGCTCTAACATCTTCTATGGTAGGATTTTGCAAACAGATATGTCCTGCCAATACGCGTTGAAACTTCGCTGGGTTAGTATGAATAGGCGGGAGTGATTTAGTGATCGCTTGAAAATCAACTGCTGACCACACCCTAGGTACCACCACTACAGTAGCCGGTTGTCCTGCATCTCTAGCATGGGCTGGGTTTGGGACTTCTCTCAATGGGAATACTCCCTCTTCATCTGATGGGCTAGTGCCCGATTCAGAGTCAGAATCTGGATTAGAGTTGTCCGGACTACTGTAGCCGCCAACGACTTCAATCACACTTGGACATTGTTTGTAATATTTACCCTTGTGTAAATATACTTTTTTTTTGTTATTGTGATATTTTTTCGGCTGGCTAGACCTAGGCTCAAAAAGCATTTGTGTTTTTCTTTTCTGCTGTTTTTTTTGTTTTCGAACGGGTTAGTCTAGATGACGGTTTACCTGTATCTGTTTGGTCAGGTTGTTCTATAAGTGGTCTGCTAGGCTGACCTCCCATTGCCTGATTTCCACTTCCAGAGTCGGGTGCGGTCTGCTCTTCTCCCCGCCGGCCTTCATCCTCTATTGTGGAGCTCACTGCTCCATCTTGAACCTGTGAAGGCTGATATTGTGGTGGAGGAGCCGTAGGGGGTGGGGGGAACCATGGGTTATCATCCTCAGATGATTCAGTTATTTGCAATCTACTTAATTCCTGTACAGGACATAATCCCTTAAAGGGTGGTTCTCTTAAGCGTTTACCATCTGCTACATCTAGATTACTCGCAGTATGCCGCAGTTCCTTTATCTGCTCTTTTAGTTTTTGTTGATTGTCCTTAAGACTACTGACTACCGAGCCCTTTTCCCTTTCTTTAGCCTCACATATCCAATCATTAAAAGCTGCCCAGCACAACCCTGGTATTTTTCCTTTCTTTTTTAATTTCTTTCGCAAGTTAGTCAAAATATCTTTATTAAAACTACTATTTTCGGGAAAAGCAAGGTCACCGTCATTTTTAGTAAGGGCGATCCACTGATTTAAAAACATGCAACTGTCCCGGGACACACGATAAAACATATAACCAGCTGGTGTACCTCTTTCTGGCTTAATTATTTTTCCCGCTCTCGCTCCCATTTTCACTCAGTAAGCTATACTTGTTTAACACAGGTTTAGCTAAGGCGTTATATAAACGTCTTGTTACCCCACTATCATTCCTCCTTTCATACGTATGTCGCCAGTATTTCCGTATTAACCCACACTCATACTGCACATTTAATAGCAGAAGAGAAAGGCATGCCACTTACCTCAAGACAACTGAATGAGAGAAATCATATCTTTTCTTGAATAAAAAAAAGAAATTTCAAATCTTTAAGGCAGGCAAATACAGAGAGATGAAAGAAACACTGCAGAAACAGAAAAGTCTGTTATGGGCCCTTTCATTAGCAGTATTTCGTCCACTTCCTGACTGCTGCAGCTTGTTCTCAATTCAGATCTGAGTAAACAGCACCAATTGTTATGTTACACATTACCTTGAAAATGAAAACAAATACAGTTCTTTCTCTCTTTCGGTGGTATTTATTAACTACAGTACACACGTGTGGGAGCCTCATGGAAAGCACCAGGGAGACTCCCAGAACAAAGGAATAAACAAGCTTATATACTGGTGATATTGCTGACAGTACAAAAATATAAAAATGAACCAATTAGATTATACAGGGCAATTAACCAATTAAAGGTTTACCCGTAAACATGAGGCAGTTCACATCATCATATCTCTAGGCACAGAAAGAAAATCGGATGCACTTCCATAAAAGGCACATTTCCTGCTTTCAGGCAGACTCTTGTTTTTCAGTATTTTCTCATTGCTCAGAGTTCATTCAAAGTTCACAATACATTTTAAAACATACAAACTGTCACATACTCAATTCCCTCAAACACATGCTTTGGCTGTTCATATTCTACACATGCAAGCACATCATCGACCTGGCTTAAATAGTGTTGTCCCACTGAAACCCATACTGAAAGTCAGAAGGAATATAATGACATAAATAAGAGGCTTGCCTGCATTCTGATTATATGGTTGGTAGATGGTATATATTTCATCCAGTGGAGAGCCAACTTGTTTAACGATTGCCATTGGCTCTGACAAAAAGAGGTATGTGGAGAAGAAGATAAGTGATTGGGGTGAATTCTATTTGTTTGGCTGTTAGTTTTACATAGTCTCCTATGGAGAACCAGTATTATCACCATAGCCATTGGTTGCAAATCCAAGGGGGATGCCAGAGGCACAGAAATGATTGATTGGTGTATCCTTTAAAAATATTACCAGCGGAACTATGGTTTACGATCTGAAGAAGGCTGAATAGCGGAAAGCGCTTATCGGATTTTATTTTACTACTTTTTAACTTATGTTTTGTTTTATTAAATTGTTTATTTGAAACCAAATCGTTTACTTGAATTTTAAGGAGTTTGGATTGCCGTGATGGTATATCGAATTTCTCTCTCTTAATTACTGAGGGTCTCTAACCAAGCATGTTTTGTCAGTATAGGCAGCAGCTGCTGCAAAGGTAGCATTTCAAATTTGGGGACCAGTAGGGAGGTGTTCAGAATGGATAGATCCAGGGTGGGGCACCAAGTACCCTCTTTTCTGGGAACAAGGAAAAGCCTGGAATAAAAGCCTTTGCCTGTTTGATCTAAGGGGACAGGTTCTACTGCCCCTTGGGATATGAGAGTTTGGACTGGTTTCAATGCCTCTGCCCACTGATTTGGAGGCAAGTCTGGGTACCCTCTTGGAATTGGGAGTTCGTTGAAAGAGAATTTGTATCCCAGAAAAATTATCTTTAAGACCCATTGGTCCTTTGTAACAGAAAGCCAATTTTCTTTGTAGAGGGAGAGCCTTCCTCCTAGCTTTTGGTGAGTGAAAGGATGGCAGAGGGAGTCACTGAGAGTTTTTGCCATAGAGGGATGGCTTAGAACTCCCTGGCTTTGGGCCAGAAGTGGTCCACTGTTTCGTTCTCTGCTGTCCCTGGGGTAGGGGCCTGGGTGGTCTGTCCCTATGGGATTACTTTGCCCCTGTCTGCTAGGTGCAGGAAAGGACCAGTGCTTAGAGGGAAAATTACTTTTGAACCTAGGAGGTTGTACCCAAAAGAAATATTTTACTGTTTGCATAAATTTTGCTTGGTCTTCCATCTTTTTAAGCACCTCTTCTGCTTTTACTCCAAACAAGCGGTCCTTATCCAAGTGTGCATCGATTTAGACTTGACATGATCAGGGAGAGGTTGTTCTTTCAACCATGCATGTCTCTTAAGGAGAGATCCTGGTACTGTTGCCCTGCTTGAGGCTTCTAGGGAGTCATATCCACAGTGCAATGAGTGTATGGCCACTTGATAAGTAGAGTGCAGTAAATCTGCTAACTCTTTTGAATTGGCACAGTCAGGAAAGGTTGACATTTATTATTTTAGTAGTTCCAAAGAGTGGTGTTGATATTTTAACATATGGAACTGACAGGTGAGTGCTCTGATAGCTAAGGTTGCAGAGGTGTATATTTTTTTTTACCTCATCTGTCCAGAGCTCTGGAATCCTTGTCAGAAGGAATAGGATTCTTAGCAGAGCTAGCCTTAGCTCCTTTAGGTCCCTGTGTAATGACCTCCAGGTCTGCAGCAGGATTTCTGTACAGGTATTTGTGAGAATCAGCTGCTCTAATACCGGTCAGGTTTACTGGGAGCAGGTGGGAGGGCATCAGGGGCTAAAGCTGGATTCATGGAAGACATCCACCACCTCTAAGATGGGGGGGGATGGCCAAGGGTCTGTGCTGGGGCAGGTCTAGAAACTCTCAGTCTTTTCTTAGACTGAGGGAAGTCCTAGGATTCCCAGTGGAAATGTTCCCTGGGGGTGTGAAGGGTTTCCCCAAAGGGCAAGTCTTCTGGTGGGGAGGCAAAAGGAATGGATTCCTCTGCATCGGAATTCTCATAAGCAGTCAGAAGTTGTTGTTCCTCTTCAAAATCTGAATAATCAGATTCCTCAAAATCCTGTTCTGTCAGTATTTCAGCAGAAAGGTGTCTTTTCCTTTTAGAAGTTGTGGCCTGACTGCCCGATACAGGAGATAAAATCCTCCGCCATTTTAAGCATTTGGGCTTGGGATGGTGGAGCAGAAGTAAGATGGTGGCTAGAGGTAGATTATTCAGGAGTGGCCTGGCTTCTAGGCCTAAGAGTATCCATCGGTCTGAGAGAAACTGTAGTCGGATGAGATGTCATTTTTTTTGTCTAGATTCAGTAGTGCGAAAGGCCTCCTCGGAAGCCGGTGCCTATGTAGCAGCTCTGGACCCAACTGAGGCAGAGACAATCAAAGGCTTGGAAGACAAAGAAGGTTTCTGCGGCATACCGGACTCCGTAAGAGTCTCGATAGAGGCCTGCATAGATATCGTATCGGGCATAAGGGGCTGCAAAAGCGCCTCACTGAATTCCGGAGAACTGACTACCTGCTTAGCAGTAGAGTTGTCAGAAGGCTTAGCCTTGTGTGGTCTGTGTCTATCTTTATCTCTTTTTTCAGAATGTCTACGGATTTGTTGCCTGATGGATGCCATTTCGGAATGCGAAGACGGAAGACGAAAATACCCATCTACAATAAGAGCTCTATGATGACTGGTTCTTGCATTAAAGAGAGCACAGGACTGGCAATGGGGGACGTTGTGGTCTGGGCCTAAACAAGTGACGCAGTATGAATGGAAGTCTTGGTGTGGGATCTGCTTTCCACAGCCGAGACAACTGTTAACTTTTCCGGGCATCAGTTAGTGCAAGAAAAAAAGGATTCCCAATGGGGTACTTGGCTTTAGATGTTTTCAGCTGTAATTCAAACTCTGGTAGCGACTGACCGGCACACTTGTGAACTGCTTTTGCTACGGGCTCCACGGCAAACAAGACTGGGGTAATGGTGTCGGCTGCCTTGCTTTATAGCCTTTATAACACTGATGACCTGACATCAGTCAACAAATGACAGTCTACACAGAAAAGCACTGACTCTGGTATTCGGGCCGGCCGCAGGCTACCACAGCAGGAATAACCCACAGGTGATGACTGCAACAGTGAAACACGAAGAACATCTTATATTTAGCTTTGGGGAACTGTAACTTCTATGCTGTAAAGCTTAGTGTTGTTAACAGAAAAGATGCACAAGACATAACTGGAAATTTCTGAAAGATTAAGCAGTGATGCTCAGTGTTTGGAACTACAGCATCTGCAGAAGCAGAGTATTTTGACTGCTATAGAAAGCTTTTACTGGAAGACAATACTGTTACTTGGAAATTATGTCTTATTTTCTACCATATGAGGTCAAATGACTAGATACAGTGTAGCATACCTTGAGCTTAGCAAATACCTTATCCACAATTAGTTCTGTATGTGAGTTGAAGTATTACCAGATGCTCATCATTTGATCACTGCTGCAGTAGCCTTAGCTATACGAGTTATGTTCTGCATATTCTACATCTTCCCAACTGCCACAGCTTAAGGGCACCTTCCACCCTCCTAAACCATTGGCAGCTCAAGAAGAGCTAAAGAAAATAAATGGTAAGGGTACTAAACCTTCAGGAGTTTTCCTGCTGCCAAACACCACTCCTCATGCAGGCTTTCAGGGATTGACAGTCAGCTAGCATTTCTTCTAGTCCTGGACAGATAAGTTTCATTTGGAGGAAAAACCTTCCACATTTTTAATTTTTATCAGAAACTTAACTTTTTCCTGTGAAATTACTTATTTTAAGATAGGAAAAAATGTTTTACTGGACTATCACACGACTTCCAATCACTTTTTACAGTGAAGTGCAACTTTATATTTTTGTGTAGAAAAGTTAAAGCCATGTTTTTCCTTTGTTTTTCTGCTTGAAACTGCTGCTAAATTACTTTCAGGGGCTAGGATAAGTGTATGCTGTGCTTTCCACCGTGTTTTATGTTGGGGGGGGGCATATTTCTGCATTAGATAACAGGCAGAAAACAAATGAAAAATTGGATAACTAAGAATACAATGAAGTTAACACTATAAAGAGATGTACATCATGCAATGCCCATGCAACAGGGCTACTTCCAGGCACCATGCCTGCAAAGATTTCTTCTAGACATTCTATATAGCAAAGCAGGCTGCACTAGGAAAATACGTCATTTGATAGCATTAAGTAGAGAGGCACTCATTTAAGCCCCGTTTTTGGTGAAAGAGACTATAGACCATGCTTAAGCACATGAAAAAAGGGACCCATCCAATGAAGAAAAGCTGATGTCACAAAAGGCAATCTGCTGAAGTAAAGAGGGCAGCAAAGCACCCCGTAAAGCTTTCACATATTTTTCATTAAACTAACTTCCCAATATTTAAATATCATTTTGCAACAGCGTAACGTAACAATGGATGTTAGAGTGTCTTGATCACTCCTACACCATTCAAATGATATCAACGGGTACAAATTAGCACGTTTATAAAAGAGGGGATGCTACATGTCATCTTCAGTTCTGTTGCACTTACAATAGACTCAAAATAAAACCTGCATATTCATCGCCCCAAAATGTTCACTACCTGATTAAATAAACAAGTGAACAATATAAAATAATCTTACAGGCAGTAGTAAGGACGGCAGTACTTGTTGCGACTGTTACAGAATCTCACTTAAACACACTGCTTTACTTTGAAGAATACTTTCGGAACAGATGCATCAGCTAGAAGGCGTCACAGGACAACAAGAGAACACTGCTGTACCAGGGATGAAGAAATACGGAGGATTAACAAAATTAACACTAGGGTTTCCTCCCACATCCCAAAGATATGCTGCAGGTGGATTGGACACACTAAATTGGCCCTAAGTGTGAGTGCGTGCGTGTGTGTGCCTTATATGGAAGGCTGGGAGCCGGGCTGGCAACTCAACATGGTACAATTCCACTGCTAATCATTCTGCAGACCATTGCTCCACTGTGGCGACCCCTTAATGGGAAAAGCTGAAAGGAGCAGAACAAAGTTAACAAAACAGGCCCCTAGAAATTGCTCTACTAAAGTTGGCCTAGCTTTAACAACCAATATCTAATTTGTCATGCTCAGTAAATGCAAGCAGTAAGGATCAAAACCTAGGGCAACTATATCCTGGATAATACAAGGATTTTTGAAATAAAGCCACTGAAGTGCCTAACACTCCTATGAGTCAAGCCTTTCTCGATTATCTCACCAAATGTGGAATGAGGAAGAAGGATGTGTTCTAATAGCCAGTAGGACAAGTACTGCTCACTGGCTCGACAATTTGCTCTGCACAGAGAAAAAAGACAAATTGAAGAGAATTTTGCCTGCAATAGTTCATTTCATCAAAGTACATGTCCACCTAATGGTGAACAACAAAAAACTGCACAAAAGCCTCAGCTTTAGTTCAAAATGACTATGCAGAAATACAACAGATGTAATTCTGGAAAAAATCCTTGCACACAAAGAAATCTCACTTTGATCAAATAGAATGCGGGTCTGGGTAAATGCCGTCTCAACACTAAAACAGATGTAAATGGTCTGGGCACACTGGAACAAGCTATAAAAAAATAATTGATAAAACAAACTCAAATACAAGCGCTTTCACCCGGCTAAATGCTGGGCTTTTTCAAGTAGAATGAAACAGACCATTACAACTATTACAACTGTAAATACTTCCATTTAAAAAAGGCGCCAAAACTCCTTAAAGTGATACACCTTCTTTCTTAACAAGACTTCCTTTAGTTAAAAACATTTAATAAAAACTCAAAAGTGTTTGTAATATAAACTGACCATTTATTTCTTTGGAGTTATTGGTTTCATGGTCTGAGTGTTTTATTTTTCCTGTTAACGAGTATTTATTAGAGTGAATCCGGGCACACCGGATATGGCCTTTTTGAATAGTAGCCGGGACCGTTGATGGTATGGAGGAGGAGACTGTGACTGAATTGGATCCACTAGGTGTGCATTCGCAGCAGGAGGAGGTATTTTCAGCAATTGCTAACTTGAATGGTGAGATGCGCAGTTTAAAGAGGGATTTAACTTGTTTGATTGAGTTGCTTACTCAATCTGGACCGTCTCTTCCGTGTGGGCAGGTGTGTATGACAACAGCCAATCAGGCTATCGGTGAGGAAAGAAGTGGGCGTGCTGTGAGAGGCCGTTCACTCCGTAAATTTACTTTGTTCACCCAAGATGGGAGTTGGAATCTGTCTTTGTTTTCTGGTACGAGTTTCGGAAATGGTGAAACAAGGAGAGAAGTCTCTGTTTCTTCCAATGGAGAATTAAATAAAACGACCAACGTACCACCCACCATGACGAGGAGGCGAACGGAAGGGTTGACACATCTAAACATCATAGGAACGCATGTTCTAACACAGGTACTGACACAACTGCCACGTTTTCTGGCAATGTAGCCCATTTAGATAAAAGAACAACATTTAATAACTATAATTTAAGTGAATGGGTTAATTCTTTTAAAGGGAAGAAAGACTTATTTTTGGAGAACAGTGAACCAAGTCACGGCACTAACATATATAAGCCAGTGACATCTATGGGCTCTTTGAAAGAGGGCATCAGAAATTTAGAACACAAACTGTTTAAAATTAAAAGTGTTAATTTAGACATTATATATTTGGAAGAATGTTTGAAAAAACGTGTTGTACCACAAGGTTTGAGGGTATGTAAATACCAGGAAGGTTTTTTATATGACTATGATATGGCAAAAGCATTTAATGAAATATTTGATGAATGTGGTTTTAAAATATTGAATTTGATGTTAAAATATTCCAAACAAAAGGTTGAATATCTATTGAAAGATGCAGAAAAGTTAAATCAAGCTATCAAACAAGATTTATTGTTTGAATTTTACAACGATGTATATGAATACTGTTTTATAAGAGTAGATAAGAAATGTGAAGAAATTTGTCAACGTAAGCAAAAAAAGTTGATTAGAGATTTAAAACAGTATAGGGACAATAAAGCTTACATATTTAAGGATAGATTAAATAGGATTAGGAATATTAACGAACAGGTAAATGTTGATGAATTGAGAGGGATGGGGTAGTAGTTCTAATGATGGTCCAGTGAATGTAGTTTTAAGTGAGGACAACTGTACACCTGAACCCCTGGAGGGTAGTAATGTTAATGGAACTTGTTTGGAGGTTAGATCCCCAAACCCTTTGGACCCAAAAACAGGTCTAGATTTTATAATGCACCTAGGGGAGGGTGATAGTGAAGAAGTAAACAGGATTTTTCCATGGGAAAGGGGAAATAAAGGAATCAAAGAAAAACCAGAAGGAAAGTGAAAGTATAATGACTGGAGAGGATGGTGTGACTACATCATATAATGGGTTTAACAGCTTTAACTTTAATGGAACAGAAATTTAACCAGAACATTTTCAACTGTTTGCAAAAGGTTTTAAATGTGTCGCTTCTAAAGGTTTTGACGTATGTGATGCCATAACTGAATTGAAATATTTTGTTATAAAAATTAATTTTGCCCTAACTTTTGAAACAGCAGCAAGAACTTAATGACGGGGAAGCAATTTTTAGACAAGCGAGCATTTACAATCCTCCAGTACATCCTGCACTACAGGTTTGAGGCAGCATGTGTTTCAGATATTTATTCATTTAGTAAGGATGAAAACGGAAAGAAAAAAATGTGGATATATATATCTAATTTAACCCCTAAAGAAAAAGAAGTATTGGATGAGTTATGTAGGGATAGAGATCTTCGAATTATGAAACCAGATAAAGGGGGAGGAATGGTCCTAGTGAATTCACTGGACTATTCAAGTAAAATCTTAGAAATGTTGTATGATAGTACTACATATGTGCCAGTATCCATTAATGAAATAAATATTGCTTACAGGAAGATAGACATGTTAATTGAAGAACTAATTTTGGAAGAGAGATTAGATTCAAAGGTGGGGGGTGATACTGCAGATTAAAAAACCTAGGATTGCCTCCTTTTTTGGCATACCTAAAGTTCATAACAGCACTACAGATCCTCCCTACAGGGCTATAGTTTCCGGTGCAGAATCAAAATCTTATCCTACAGCTACCTTTTTAGATTACTCTTTAAAGCATTTGATAAAAGATTCTGAACATTTATTAGTAGATTCATGGGATTTTTTGAGCAGTTTAACACCGGCGACATATGAAGGCGAAACATGTTTTTTGACCATCGATGTAGTGGACCTTTTTCCTTTTTTCCTGTATTCCAGTGGAAGAAGGCCTTGATATATTTCTGGACTTGTTAAGGGAGAGAAATTCTACATTTAGGATGGAGGTAGATGTAATAGTGGAACTAATGAGGGTAGTATTGGAGAATAATTTTATCTACTTTGAGGGTGTGACCTTTAAGCAGATCAGAGGCGTTGCTATAGGAGCAGCTTGTGCCCCCATATATGCCAATTTCGTCCTCCTCAAGTGGGAAACTAGATATATTTTTGGATCTATGTACAGTAAAGTACATCAAATTATATAGGAGTTTTCTGGATATTTTTATCATTTGGGAAGGGCCTGAGGAACACACAGGTCTTTTTATAGTATATTTAAACTCCACTACTAATTTTTTGAAGTTCACACACAGAGTAGGTTTTAATAAAATAGACTACTTGGATGTTGAAATTGAAAAACATGAAGGTAAACTGAAATCCAAAATACATTGCAAGGACACATTTAGTAACTCTTGCCTTCCATTCACGAGTGCACACCCTTGGAAGCAGCAGAGGAGTATAGTTAAGGGTCAGATGGTCACGGCGGCCAGAATGACCTCAGAAAAGAATGATCTCCTCTCTGAAATTGATTTAATTTCACAATTTTTCAGGGGTAGAGGATACCCCAATAACTTAATAGTGGAAACAGCAAATTAAATTATTAGGGGTTGGGGGACTAAATTTATACCCCTATTGGGTAACACCCAGTATAAATTAGGTAAATCCACAACTAACAAGGTAGTAGAAAATCATTTTGGGAGGGCCTTGGTAATTCAGTATAGTAATTTTTCTACTGATTTTTAAAAAATAGAGTTAAACTGAGACACAATCAGGAGATTGTGGATAGGATAGGTAATGAACCCCGATATGTATACAAAACAGGGACAAACAAAGAAATTACTTGAGAGGAATAACAAGGTTGTGGAAAAACAGATAGTCACTGGGACTAAAAAATGTGATAGGTGTGCATATTGTAGGTACATTATAGATAAGGAGCAAGTAGTGTTGGAGAACAGTTTGAAAAGTCAGGTTACTTTCAGAAAGGGTAACTGTCATACTAGGGGTATAATTTATTTAGCAATATGCAGGGACTGCCCTTGTTTTTACGTAGAAAAATCTGAAAGGACCTTAAATAAAAGACTATATGAGCACACCCACAATATAAAAAGGAAAAATATGAACAATGCATTGTATAAACACCTACACACAGAAATTACCCATAGAGGGTTCATGCTTGGAATTTTAGAACAAGTACTGGTTGACCCTAGGGGGGGTGATTGGGAGAACTGGCTGTGTTGTAGAGAAACATACTGGCAAATCAAACTGAATGCAACTAACCCCCCCAGGACTTAACGACCACATATCAATTAAACCATATTTAATTAAAAAGACAAAAAAAAAATAGGAGTGTAAGAGTAGAGTACACAAGAACAATAAATTTTAAATATGTATATATATATATATATATTTTTTTTTTCTTTGGTACAACTATTATGAATTTTATTGATGGTTCTACACTTATTAGTGTATAACAAGATAAAGTATGTTTTTTCATGTGTGTATTTATTATAATCAATTATATTACAAACACTTTTGATTTTTTATTAAATGTTTTTAACTAAAGGAAGTCTTGTTAAGAAAGAAGGTGCATCACTTTAAGTTTTGGCACCTTTTTTAAATGGAAGTATTTATAGTTGTAATAGTTGTAATGGTCTGTTTCATTCTACTTGAAAAAGCCCAGCATTTAGTAGGGTGAAAGCGCTTGCATATGAGTTTGTTTTAGCAATTAAATTTTTTTATAGCTTGTTCCAGTGTGCCCAGACCATTTATTTATTTGGAGTTATTGGTTTCATGGTCTGAGTGTTTTATTTTTCCTGTTACTAAAACAGGTTTAACAACAACTTGCCGACAAAAATGGAGTTTACAGCATAGAAATTTCACTTTACAGACTGAAGCTGGCTTGAATAGACTAGCTTACATAGCATATAGCTGAGGCCACAGACTAAGCCAACAGACCCCATTAGCAGTTGCAATTGTAAAATGGGCTTCATGAGTGAACATGTCAAGTGTTGTAAGTATATCCGTTTTAGGAAAGATATGTTTAACAACAAAGTTTTACAGAGGACCAAGCAATAACAGATTTTATAACAGATGTACATACAGAAAGTGAAAATTTGGTTGAAAGAGCTGCTCCAATTGTCTAAGTCTGAATTAATCACTTTTCGTTTGAAAGCTGCACTAAGGAGGAGGAAGCTGAAGCAGAAACTGGTACACAGTGAGCAGAGGGAAGATGATCATTGCTGATTTTGTGCCCAATCTGACCTGCTTTGTTAAAGACAAACCACAAGATTTGCAGTTACAGTGGATATAAAAAGTGTACACACCCCTGCTAAAATGCCAGAGTTTTGTGATATAAAAAAAAATGAGACCACAATAAATCATTTCAAAACTTTTCCCACCTTTAATGTGACCAGTAACCTGTACAATTCAATTGAAAAACAAACAAATCTGTTAGGGGAAAAATATAAAAAATAAAAAAATTACAATACACTGGTTGCATAAGTGTGCACACCCTTAAACCAATACTTTGTTGTGTGTGCACACCCTTAAACCAATACTTTGTTGAAGCACCTTTTGATTTAATTACAGCATTCAGTTTTCTTGGGTACATACCTGCCATCCATTAAAGAGACTCTGATTAACCCTAAATAAAGGTCAGCTGTCCTAGTAGGATTTTCTTGACATTTACTCAGTTGCCTGCTACAGCAAAAGCCATAGTTCGCAGAGAGCTTACAAAGCATCAAAGGGATCTCATTGTTGAAAGGTATCAGACAGGAGAAAGGTACAAAAACATTTCCACAGCACTGGATATACCATGAAACACAGTGAAGACAGTCATCAAAAAGTGGAGAAAATATAGGACAACAGTGATGCTGCAAAGAACTGGACGTCCCTCCAAAATTGATGAAAAGACTAGATGAAAACTGGTCAGGGATGCTGCCAAGAGACCTACAGCAACAGTGAAGGAGCTGCAGGAATTTCTGGCAAGTACTGGTTGTGTGCTATATGTGACAATCTCCCGTATTCGACATATGTCTGGACTATGGGGTAGGGTTGCAAGATGGAAGCCTTTTCTTACACAGACAAACATCCAGGCCCAGCTAAAATTTGCAAAACAATACATCAAGTCTCCCAAAAGCATGTGGGAAAATGTGTTATGGTCTGATGAGACCAAGGTTGAACTTTTTGGCCACAATTCCTAAAGGTTGGTTTGGCGCAAAAACACTTTGCATCAGCAAAAGAACACCATCCCCACAGTGAAGCATGGTGGTGGCAGTATCACGCTTTGGGGTTGCTTTTCTTCAGCTGGAACTGGGGCTTTAGTCAAGGTGGAGGGAATTATGAACAGTTCCAAATACCAGTTACTTTTGGCCCAAAACCTTCAGGTGCCTGCTAGAAAGCTGAAGATGAAGAGGAATTTCACCTTTCAACACGACAATGACCTCAAACATGCATCCAAATCAACAAAAGAATGGCTTCACCAGAAGAAAATTAAAGTTTTGGAATGGCCCAGTCAGAGCCCAGGCCTAAATCCAATAGAAAATCTGTGGTGTGACCTGAAGAGGGCTGTGCTCAAGAGATGCCCTTGCAATCTGACAGATTTGGAGCACTTTTGCAAGAAGAGTGGGCAAATATTGCCAAGTCAAGATGTGCCATACTGATAGACTCCTACTCAAGAAGAATGCTATAATTAAATCAAAAGGTGCTTCAACAACATATTAGTTTAAGGGTGTGCACACACAACAAAGTATTAGTTTAATGGTGTGCACATTTATGCAACCAGCATATTGTACGTTTTTTATTTTTTATATTTTTCCCCTAACAGATTTGTTTGTTTTTCAATTGAATTGTACAAGTTATGGGTCAAATTAAAGGCGGGAAAAGTTTTGAAATTATTTACTGTGGTCTCATTTTTTATATCACAAAAACTTGGCATTTTAACAGGGGTGTGCACACTTTTTATATCCACTGTATGTTCTGATGGCTTTTAATTAAACTGAAAAGTACACTGATAAAACAGACCAAGATGAATTACTGACTGACACACTATTTATTTCAATTTAGAAACTATCAGTAGCAGTGTTTACTGATGATGACACGATCAATTCCACTATTATGACATGTACTCTAAAACTGATCAATATTTAAAAAAATATATATTAAAGTTTGAGGCTGAATGGTTGGACTTCTTTGACACAGGATTAAAAGAAATGCTAACTCTTCAAGTAAGCTGATCAAGGAAAAGAATATGAAAAAGGAACACACAGAACATATCAGTGGACTTTAGAGACAGAAGCATGCTAGAGATTTGAACATGTGAACGGAGTACAATGGCAATGAAAATACAAACATTTAAAAATAATGTCATGCCGAGTGGTAATGAGCATGGTCATGACTAGGGAAATGCATTTAGTGTGTTCAAAGGATTAACGATTTTGCCTGGTACACTGGAAATTAGAAGTTATGTACTCACCATAACGTTCCATCTGAGTAGGTACTTCATTTGTCTGCAACCTGTGGGTCTCGGATCCGACCGGCAGCTTTCCAAGCTTCAAGATCCGAGCTCCTAGCTCCTCCCCTCTACCCACAATCCCCTGTCACCACCACACTACCTCAGATCAGTTTTGCTGTATCACCTGAAAAAACCTGTAATAAACAGATTCAGATATTCTCAAGAATCATAAAAGATCCTACAAACCCGATACAGGTTAGGGGGATGGCAGGGGGGGATGGTTGCAGACAAATGAAGTACCTACTCAGATGGAACATTATGGTGAGTACATAACTTCTAAATCTGAAGTAGTTACTTCATTTGTTCTGCAACCTGTGGGACAGAGTCCCCAGCTACCTAAACAAAGAAACCTGGGTGGTCTATGGAAGGATATTCCGAAGCACCGCGGAGCCAAAGGACGCCCTGCTTCTAGATATCATGTCCAGCTTATAATGAGAAATAAACGTATGAGCAGAGGACCAAGTGGCTGCTGAACATATGTCGTCCAATGGCATCCTGGACCAGAAGGCTGCAGAAGTTGCGATGGACCTTGCGGAATGTGCATGAATTTTAAATGGGGTTGTTTTGCCCGATGCCTTATAAGCCTGAGAAATACATTGACAAATCCAATTAGCCAGTGTCACTTTGGATATACGTTTTCCCATGGATGAAGGAGCAAATGACACAGAGTTGATCAGCCTTACGAACATCTTTGGTCCTGTGCAGGTAAAAACACAACTGTCTATGTACATCTAGTGTATGCAACATGTATTCTCCCTTATTTTGAAAATTGGCAGATTGATAGTCTGATTGATATTTGCCACAGATGCCACTTTTGGTAAAAAAGACGGGTTAGTCCTGAGAGACACTGTCATTGTGGAAAATAAGATAGGGAGGTTTCATGCACAAAGCTTGGAGCTCTGAAACCCTTTTAGCAGAAGTTATGGCTACCAAGAATGCCGTTTTCCAGGACAGAAAATTAAGGGGTACAGAAGCTGCAGGTTCAAAAGGAGGTTTCGTTAAGGCTTGCAGAACAAAGGTCAAGTCCCAAGGGGGAGTCACGGATTTCACCGGTGGCTTGAGAAGGAAAACGCCACGCAAGAATGTCTTACACAATTTTGTAGACGCTAGAGATCCTAATCTGTCTCCCACATGAAAATGGGATATTGCTGCCAACTGTACTTTTACCGTCGATGCACTGGCCCCTTGTTCAAAAATCATGGACAAAAAATCCAAGACTGTAGGAATCGGAACAGTAAAGGGGTTGAGACCTTGGCTGTTAGCCCAGATAGAAAATAGTTTCCACTTGCTATTATAGATTTTCCTGGTGGACGGTTTATGAGCCGCTACCAGAATAGTTTTCACTGGTGACGAGATACCGGGAGTCCTTTCCATTAGTGGAACTGGATCAACCAAGCCGCGAGCTTGAGGTTTACCAGGTTCGGTGTTGGGCACCCCGTTGGGTGCGATATCAGATCTGGAATGGGATCCAGGATTAAAGGGGAGGAGAGATTGTGAGACCGCAGGTATGGAAACCAGATTTGACGAGGCCAGAATGGGGCTATGAGGATAATTTTGCTCCCCAACCGTCCGGCTTTCTGAATGAACTTCGCCATGAGCGGAAGCGTGGGGTAAGCATAGAGTAGACCGGGAGGCCAAGCATGAATCAGAGCGTCTCTGGGGCTCTCCCCTTCTGGGGGAAGAATTGCGAAGAACTCGCTGCATTTTGTGTTTTGGGGGGTAGCAAAAAGATCGCAGTGAGGCCAACTCCACTTGTGGAAAATTTCCTTGGCAACTTTCGGATTGAGAGACCACTCGTAAGGACTGAGAATTACTCGACTCAATTTGTCCGCCAGAATGTTGGATCGTCCCGGAATGTGCATTGCTATCAGAAAGCGGTTGGTGGATATCGCCCATTCCCAAACTCTCATGGCTTCTCGACAAAGAGGGTAGGAGAGAGAGGCCGATAGCCGCTGCCATCGAGCCTAGTGCTCTCAGGACTAACTCTGCCGGCAGAGATTTGGTGCGAAGAAGAGCCAAAACTTGGAGTGAGAGGCTGGACAGCCTGTCCGAGGTCAAGAAGGCCCGAGAAGATCGGGAATCTAGAATGGCTCCTATGTAATCTAATGCTTGCACAGGATGAAGAAAAGACTTCGGTATGTTGACTGAAATGCCCAAGCTGTCGGCAAGAGACAGAACATAGTCCCTCGCGGTACAAAGTTGATGCCTGTTGGTTGCTGTGAGGAGCCAGTCGTCTAGGTACGGAAAGACCCTTATGCCCTGAAGCCTCAGGTGGGCCGCAACCACTGCCATGACTTTGGTGAACACCCTGGGGGCTGAGGTGAGTCTGAACGGAGGGACCCTGAACTGGTAATGACTGGCCCCTAGCCAGAAGCGGAAGAACCTCCTGGACCGTCTGTCCATTAGAATGTGGTAGTACGCGTCCTTGAGGTCTATAGAGCACATCCAGTCATTCTCCTGCATTAAGGGGAGAATAGATTGTAGAGTGACCATCCGGAACTTTTCTTTGGGGACAAACATGTTCAGGGCAGACAAGTCTAGAATGGGCCTGAGGTCCCCAGTCTTTTTTGGCACTAAAAAGAACCTTGAGTAGTAGCCCGATCCGGATTGGTCTGGGGGGACCCGCTGGATGGCTCTTTTTCCTAACAAATTTGAAATCTCTACGGTCGCCGCCTCTCTTTGATTGGGTGGGACATCGGGGAGGCGACCACCTGAGGGAGGACGAAATAGGAAGGGAATTTTGTAGCCTCTGGATATAATTCGGAGCACCCATCGATCGTTCGTGATGGACTCCCACATTGACAGGTGCTTCGTTAAACGCCCCCCGACTGCCTCCAGAGCTGGACAGTCAGGTAAGCCCTCAGGGCTGCTGCGCAGGTCTCTCGGAAAAAGGCTCCCTAGACCCGAAGTTACGCGGTCCCCCTCTACCTCTGGGCCGGCGTCCACCCTGCCCCTCTGCCTCTGAAGGGCGCGGAGTCCGAAGCTGGATAGGATTGCTGAGACTTGCGGAACCACAGCTTCTTTTGCCCCCTCTGATTCCTTGAGAAGGAACGTTGGGGGCTCGAGAAGCGGACTCCGACGGCAGACAGCGTCTTCCCGTCCTTCTCACTTTGGACTAGTGTATCGCGTACGGTCTTGCCAAAAAGCGAAGAGCCGTCAAAGGGTGCATTCGTGAAGGACGCCTTGAAAGGTTCCGCGAAATTACAAAGGCGGAGCCAGGCGTGGCGTCTCAAGACAACACCTGCCCCGCTGGCCCTTGCGGCTCCCTCCATAGCATACGACAGTAGCCGCATGGACGTATTTGAAATGGACTTGAGAGTGGCCATACGAGTCGAGAACACGGTTTTGTCCTCGACCGACATTGACTCTGGTGGAGCTGCAGTGTATTCCTTGATTAAATTCTGTTGCAGCCTGATGACATGCGCCATATAATTCAGCGCCCTCACGGAGAAGGTTGCTGAAGCAAAGGTCCGCTTCCCTATACGGTCCAGTGCCCGAGACTCCTTGTCCGGTGGGTGGACCATGGAGCTCTCCTGGGAGAGTTCTCTCTTAGTGGCAGCAGCCACCAACATGGCATCAACTGGAGACCCTTTGGCCCAAGCCTGACTATCTGAAGGGGGGCTAAGGATTTTATCCGGCCGGCATGGGATAGGCTCCACGGTGTCGGGTTCCTGCCAAGCCCTGGTAGTCAGGAGATCTACCAGGGGATCTGCCGGTGGGGACACCCAGGAGGTAGATGGGCCCGCTTCAAACGCCTCCAGAAATACAGACTCATTCGAGGAAGGTTTTTGGGCAGACCACCCCCCCCTAATACGCAACATTTCCATGATGTCTCCAAAGGAGACATCCTCGGGGGGTGACCTTGGGGAACCTTCCCTTTCCTCTAAGTCCGTATCTGTGGTGATGGACTCAGGGGAGTCCATGTGCCTCCTTTTACACATCCGTTTACGAGGCACCTCCTCTGTGGGACTATCAGAAGAGGGCTCATCAACGGCCTCTTGTTCCTCCGAGGGAACCAACTGGAGGATCTGAGCAGGCTGTCCTGATGGAAGGATGATGGAAGGTAGACCCGTATGCAGTGAGGGAGCGGAAGGATCCAAAGCCCGAGTCGGGGACCTGGAAGACCTCGACAGTACCCTCTCCACTACCTCGAATGCAGAGGGAGAACTACTCTCTTCCGGCCCCGAGCGCAGTCTCCTCGGCTCCGAGATAGATATCGGGGTTGGAGCCAAAGCCATCGGATCCGAAAGGGAGGTGCTCTCAGACATAGGCGGCGCCAAAGATGCACCAGCTCCCACGGATCCGACGCCCGGCCCACGGCCCCGAGAGTTTGGATCCAAGATACTCAAGGGTATGGTCGGCGTCGAGAAGGCTTGGGCCACCGGCGCCGACAAAACCCCGGCTCCGAAAGGGCCTGGATCCGAAGATTCCAAAACCTGGATCCAGGTTGAAGGAGGAGAAATCGGGGCAAATATTGAAGCTGCACTCCCCCCCTGTGGATGGGGAGGCAGGAGCACCCCCATCTGCATTTGGGTCTGCAAAAACCGACGCATCATCCTGTCCATATCAGCGTCGGAGAGATACCTAGTAGATCTAGAGGAGGTCGTAGAGGCGGGCCTGGAAGGCCGCCTCGACGACCTCGAGGGTGATAGGAGCTCCTCCTCCGGCGAGAAGGAAGGAGATCAGAGCCGAGAAGGAGAAGGTCCAGACACCCTCGGAGGCGATTTAACAGTCTTCGAAGGCGGAGCCAAGGGATGAGGCTCGGCTCGCCTCTTGTGTCTGTGCTTCTCCCTGTGCTTTTCCCTAGAAGGAGAAGACTGAACTTCCCTTGTACTCAAGGCAGTAGTGGGAGGTTGAGTCCCAGCCTGAGTCGAGGGAATCAGGGGTGCCGAAGCTACCCGGGCAGCCTGCACCTTGGAGGGAGAGGAGGAAGAGGCCTCCTCCGGGGGAAGCAATCCCGCCAGAATAAGCCTGTTCCTCCCGTCCCTCACAGCCCGGGGGTTGAAGGCTGCGCAAACCTGGCAGTCTGAAGACAAATGGGCAACCCCCAGGCATATAACGCACTAAGTGTGGCCATCAGCTGGGGAAAGCTTATGGCCACACCCAGTGCACTTTGAAAAAATAGCTTTATGGCCTTTGGCCATTTTCCTGACACACACACTCACACGCCCAAACACCTAGGGGAGGGTTAACTGAATAAAACGCAATCCCGAAAATAAAAAAGGGCAGAGAAACACTCTCAACACTCTTCTTTTTAACTTGTTAAAGTTTTAAGAAAATTTCTTGAAAAAAATTCACTTCCCTGTTACTAAGCTTAGGAGCTCTTCTCAAGATGCTTGTGATTCAAGCAGCGGCAAAAATGATCTGAGGTAGTGTGGTGGTGACAGGGGATTGTGGGTAGAGGGGAGGAGCTAGGAGCTCGGATCTTGAAGCTTGGAAAGCTGCCGGTCGGATCAGAGACCCACAGGTTGCAGAACAAATGAAGCAACTACTTCAGATTGCCATAGTTGTTTCCTTGCATGTGATGAACAAATGTAGCGTAGAGGTCCTATTTTTGTGAAGTTTTCTGGTAGGCACACTGCAAGAAGGGTAGCAGAGTACTAGCGCACATAAATAAGTTAATGCCCTCTTGAAAGTGGTGATTGACTGCACATTGCCTACTCTAAAAAAGGAACACTCATAACGCCAATCAAATAGCTTTGGGATGCTTTGCTAAAATGAAATAGGGCAGCTTTTTGTCTGGTACTGAAGAGGATTTCTGGCTTGTCTTACAAGAGACCTGCTGAATTAATCTGTGGCTGCATTCTATTTAAAGTGAAAGTTCTGGGTTCTTACCACAACTGAATCTGTAAGTACAGCTTTACATTGCATGCATTAAGACCACTCAGTACATAAAATTGACTCAGACTGCTAACACTCCTCTTACCCTACTGCACTGTTCCCTCTTGGACAATGCAAAAGAAACAAGACAGGAAAAGAAGTATACGGCACAAACTATGATACCAATAACAAATATGAACATTATGGGTGCTCATCATAACAATGGATGTGCATCAGTGTTCCAGCTGGGGACAGAGGGGACAGGGTTTTTTGCAGTGGAAGCTTTGACCCCTTTGGGAACCTGAGAAATAGTTTCTGGGTCAGCAGCGGGGTTTTATATACAAATTTATGAGAATCTGGGACCCTGTAGTATCTGTCTGGCTTAGCAGGTGCAGGGGGTAAAGAGTCAGGGGACAGGCCGGACTCTGAAAATACATAATCTACAATGTCTAGAACAGGTGGAACAGCAAGGGGTCTGTGCTGAGGAAGTAGCAGAAAGTCACTGAGCCTTTTCTTAGATTTACAATAATCTTGGCTCTCCCAGTGGAAATGCTCCCTCATGGTATGCAGAGTTTCCCCAAAAGAATAATCCTCAGGAGTAGAGGCTGAAGGAATGGATTCTTCAGCATCAGAATCCTCATAGGGAAGCATGGAGTAATCCTGTTCAGAAAAGGAATCAGAGGAAATAGAAACCTGATCAGAAGAAACATACTTTGTCTCTTGCCTAGGCCTCTTATCAGGAGGGGGATGGGAGCCCCTGATCAAAGTAATTAGGTCTTCGGCCATTTTCAGCATCTGTTTCTTAGGCATGGAAGTCTGAGCAGGAGAATGCTGCACTTATTTCTTTGTCTTTAGAGCTGCTTTAGTCTTTGAAGCTGAAGATGGTTTAATATATAGTTGTGTAGGTCTGAAGACACCCTCAGAAGCCGATGCCTGCTCAGCGGCTCCAGACCCATCTGAGGGAATGATTTCCAAGTGTCCAATACCTTGAGTATCCAGAGGCCCAGTCGGCTCCACGTGGGAGTCAGAAGCAGCCTGTGGCTCTGAGGTAGCGCGCGCCAGGGGCTGCGAAAGCGCCTCACTGAGAACCGGCAACTGGCCTAGCAGAGGCCTCGTCGTCAGTTTTGGACCTCGGATGCCTATCCTTTTCCTTGTCCTTGCGTTTTTTGTAAACTTCGGTTGTCGGCTGGTCCGACGGCATTATGTAATTAAATCTTCGGCCAAAGTAATGAAATGCAAAATCGAAACCGACGCTTAATAGTGTGTTAGTTGAATCTAGCACAAAAACGACAGCTAGAAACGTTATGATCAGGGCCTAGGCAAGGAATACAGTAAGAGTGAAAGTCCTTATGAGGTATTTGCTTCCCACAAGAAATACAATTGTTAACTTTTTCTGACATCGGACTGGAGCAAGTAAAAAGTTTCCCCAATGGGGTACTTAGCTTTAATGAAGACTTCGGTTCTGAAATTCGAAAATAAGTATCTCAGGAGTCGGGCGACCAGCACTTGCGAACTGCTTTTGCTTCGGGCACCGTGCAGCAAGAAAGACTGAAGAAAATGGCGTCGGCTGCATCTTTTATACCCCTGGCACACTGACGTCAGGGAAGAGGCGACAGCAACTGACGCCAGACCTAGACTTTGGAATTCTGGACGACTGCGGGTAGCCTGCCAGCAGGATAACCCAAGAGTAATGACTGCAACAGTGAAACACGAACATCCTCTTCTGTTCAATGCAGAACAGCTCGCTGTTCCTCACTGAACAGAAGTGGTTCTGTTTTGCAGTTTATGATTGGCTAACATGCTGGCATATGGGCCGATCATAAATCGCAAAGCGGAGGCTGTTTCACCAGGATTTTAACTGGCAGTGCGGGACTCGGGATTGGGCTGATGATCCCGGGACAGTGCTGCTCAAATAGGGACGTCTGGCAACCCTGACTACAAGTATTAATATTAATAAACAACTGGCAAATAAATATGCTGTCTCATATATGGGCTAAATATGGCAATAACTGAGAGCAAAACTGTCAGTTTTACAGTACAGCAAAAAAACAGAAAAACAGGCCAAAGTTTTACTACCACATTTGAAAATGACAATTACTAAAGTACACTAATCTTTAATGAACATAAAGACACAAAGGTGCCAGCAAGGTTATTTTGTTGATGGCAATTTCCCACCAAGTAGGAAAGGATAATTCCTTTATCAGAACAAACAACGTATGTTGCATGTGCTACTTACTTTTTTTGTGGGCTCCTCTTTGGGTGTCTTTGATGATGAAGGGCTGCTGACTTTACTAAGATCTGTAGATTTATGTTTCTTTGGTGCCATTGTATCCACATTACTGTTTACACACTTTTCAAACTGTCTCTTGTCAGATTTACTCCTTTCTTCATTACATCTGGAACGTTCACTTATATTTTCCGGTGCCTCAGAAAACTCAACCGTGTAGGGATACAGTCCATTTACAATGTGTAAAATCACACCAGTCTTCAACTTTGCTTCAGCATCTTTACCAAGTTCCACAGAATCAATACTAGTTGGATTGCTGCCAAGCTGTGACAGAATAAACACGATTCAGTCCCGGTTCTTGAGTTAGTGCTGCAGCAGTTGTTAATACAAGGAGTGCTTACTCTTTTCTGTCTGCAGAAGTCTATGCATTTTTTAACAAAGTCACAGTTAAGAAAACAATGGAAGTCCTAAATGCATACTCAATTACCCCCACCCTACCACAAATGCATAAAAAAAGTTATGTACTCACCATAACGTTCTGTGTTGTCAATTTTCATTCATTCCTCAACATATGGGACAGAGTCCCCAGCTACCTGAATGCCAGGTAACTCTCAGGAAAGATAATTCTGACTACTGTAGAGATGAAGGCTAAGCCTAGAGACCAGATCCAATTTGTAATGAGTAATAAAGGTATGAGGATTGGCCCAAGTCGCAGCCACATAAATATCGTCCATGGAAGTCCTGGATAAAAAGGCAGATGACGTTGCCATGTACCTGGTTGAATGGGCTATCAAAGGTTTTGGCAAAGCCAGACTAAACTTTTTATAAACAAAAGAAATGCAATCTGTCACCCCATTTTGACAAACTTACTTTCAAAACTGGCTGGCCCAATCTAGTTTCTGAAAAGAATACAAATAATTGATCTGGCTTAATAAAGTTCTCTGATCTGTGAAGATAAAAACGTAATTGTCTGTGAACATCTAATAAATGCAAAATGTATTTATCTTTGTTTGAAAAATTTGGAAAGAATATGGGAAGGTTAATAGTTTGATTAATGTTAGATCCTGACATCACCTTAGGTAGGAAGGAAGGAAATAATTTGTTCTTAAGGATACACTGTCTTTATGAAAAACTAAATAGGGTGGCTTAGAAGATAAAGCTTGAAGTTCTGAAACTCTTCTTTCCAATGTCACAGCTATTAGAAATATAGTTTTCCAAGTCAGATATCACACTTCACATTTTGCAGTTGGTTCAAATGGACTCTGGGTTAGGGCTTGTAACATTAAATTCTGATTCCAAGGTGGAGTAGGGTCCTTGAAAGGTGGTTTGAGTAGAAAGGCTCCTTTTATAAAGGCTTTACAAAGACGTGAAGAAGACAAAGTAGAATTATCAACTCCAATATGAAAATTGGAAATGGCGACTAATTGAACCTTGACCGTAGAGGGACTAGCCCCTTCGTTAAAGATAGAAGCCAGGAATTCAAGAATCTTGTGTACTGGTGCTGAAAGGAGTCCATGTCTTGTTGTTGTGCCCAGAGGACAAGTCTTTTCCATTTGTTCTTGTAAATCTTCCTAGTGGAAGGTTTGTGAGAAGATAACAAATGTGGCGCACTGAAGAAGAGAGCTTTGGCTGTCTGGCTATCAATGGAATTGGAAAAAACATGCAGTCAGCTTTAGGCCCAAGATGTCTGAGTGAGTCATGTCTGTTGGGCGAGACAGGAGGTCTGGAGTTGGATCCAGAATCCAAGGTGGATAAACTAGAGGAGGCCAAAGGAAGAGAAAACAAATCTGTCGAGGCCAGCAAGGGGCAATGAGGTTGATTTTACTTTGCAATTGAGAAGCTTTCTATAGGAATTTGGGGATAAAGGGGATCGGAGGATAAGCACAAAATAGACCTGGGGGCCAATTGTGAAGAACAGCATCTCTCAGTTACTCCCCCTGAAGAGGGATTAGTGCAAAGAGCCTGCTGCATTTATTGTTCAGAGGAGATGCAAATAGATCACAACATGGTTGGCCCCACTGGTGAAATATCAATTCTGCCACTTCTATGTTGACAGACCACTCGTGAGATAATAATATGGACCTGCTCAACATTGGATTTCCCCAGTATATGCACTGCTATCAGAAATCAGTTTGAAGAGAATGCCCATTGCCACCACACTCATAGCTTCTCAACACAAAGGGTAAGATCTGGTTCCTCCTTGCTTGTTGATGTGCTATACTACTGACATATTTTCCATTTGAACAGCAATAGTCCCAGAAAGGAGCAAGTCTTGGAATGCCCGTAATTGCTTGAAGTACTGCTCTCATTTCCAGCACATTGATAAGCAAGTTGGACTCTTCGGGGGACCACGTGCCTTGAACAGTCTTCCCCTAGAAATGCCCCCCCACCACCAGATCTGGGAAGTGTCCATGGTTACTATGGCCTTGGGCTGAGGGGGGATGAATGAATAACCTTGTAATATTTGATCAGACTGAAATCAAAAAAGGTACTTTTTGCAGGCCTAAGTTATGCTTATTCTGATGGATACAGGTTGGTGCAAAATGGACCAATGGGTTGCTAACATCCACTGGAGCATTCGCATATGGTATCTTGCTAGTGGAAACAGTATAATTACTGCAGACATTGATCCAGGGTCTGTAATATAGTTTGGTTGGCAATACTGACTTCCGAATTGAATACTAATGATTTGAACCCTCAGTAAATGGGAGAGACGCTGTCATTGATGTTGTGTTGAAAATGGCCCCCATGAATTCTAACATCCGAGATGGCTGAAGCAGAGATTTGTTGTGGTTGACTGTAATGCCTTGGTTGGAACAAATATGGAGCACATGTTTTGTGCTATCAGCAGATGCTAGGTCAAGGCAGTTAGGAGCTAGTCATCTAGATACAGAAACATCAGAATCCCTGGAGTCTAAAGTGAGCTGCTACTACTGCCATGCATTTGGTAAACACCCTGGGGATGTGGTGAGACCAAAGGGAATTACTGTGAATTGGTAATGACTGGCTCCAAAAGACACTGCACCAGAGGCAAGTGTTGGAACTGAGCTTTCAAATACAGAAGCACCAAGGGGCACAGATGGCTCTGACAACTTCTCAGTTGACTCTAACCCCTTGGATCCAACAACGAAGCTTCGGGTCCAACAGCCGTCTGGCTCTGAAATGGTTGGGGCCAGCACGCTCAAAGAATACATCAGATCTGAAGAAAAAGGCATCTTCGGATCTGAAACAGACAGTTCCAGCAGTCTCAGATCAGAGGGCTTGAAACCAAAGGATGGATCGTTGAAAGAGCTAGAACTGGTGGGATTGTTTGAATAGAGGTCTCCAGACCCATTGGGGTAGGAGCTGGAAAAACTCCCATCTGAATTTGTGTCGAAGGAAACTTCATCATCATTCTGTCCACATCTGCTTTAGTAAGACTTCTGGATGAATGGGAAGAAGCAATGGAGGGGGATCTCCATCTTTCCAGGAAGGGAGATGGGAGCAGAGAGGGAAATGGATCCAGGGAAGACGCATACCATGTTCTTGGTAGATGTCTAGATTTTGAATGGGTTGGATCAGAACAGGCAGATCTAGTGTCTGAAGTTGTCAGATCAGAGGGTTTTTGTGTCAGATCCAAAGTTTCCCGAGTCTTCTTCCAAGGTTCTGATGTCGGAGACGAAGAAGATTGAGAAGAGCTGGGATGTTCTGAAGGCCTCTTTTTTCTCTCCTTTTTCTCATGCTTGTAAGGTTTGACTTCCAGTTAGTGACTTCTAAGGCTGATGGAAGAAGGCCTTTGAGGATTAATTTATTTTTTCTGTCTGTATGTGCTCTTGGGTGAAAAACTTGACAAATGGAGCATGATGCTTGCAAATACTCTAGTCCCAAGCTATATACACAGAGGTTATGAGAATCGGACAATGGTATCTTAAGTCTGCATTTACTGCATTTTTTTAAACCCTGGCAGTTTATCTGCCATGGTAATAAACTACAATATAATGCCAGAAAGAGACATATACGTAGAAAAATATGACAAGAACCACTACTACTAATTAAACTTTTTTTTTTGTTAAATATGACTAGGGGAAAAATATGATACAGGTGCCAACAATGGTACTCTGAAAATATCAACTAGCAGTATGAGAGAAAGAATTACCAAGTATGGTAATTAAGAAGTGCTCAAAACAGCAAAAACTATTTGAGAGAAAAGGGAAGGTAGAATACCGGCCAAAAAATAGAACAATTACCAACAATGGTAATTAAGGAAAGTACAGTTTTGTACCTACCATAAATGTAGATGTTCGAGGATTCCCTTGCTGCAGTCCTGACAATTGGGTATAGTCCGCGTCCCAGTCGGCCCGAATACCAGAGTATAAGGCTGACGTCGGTCATGGCGCCTTAGACTGACGTCAGTACGTCAGGGTACTAATGCGCATGACCGACGTCATTTCCTCAGTCTTTTCTTGCCCCAGATGTCAGAAGACCCAAAAAGACAAGTCCCAAAAACAACCTGCACCAAAAAACATGTACAATATATACAGTAATACATACAAAAAATATAAGCATGAAAACTCACCTACACAACCACCCTGAAACACAGAGGGGAAGGAGGGAGGTAATTGGACTGCAGCAAGGGAATCCTCGAACATCTACATTTATGGTAGGTACAAAACTGTACTATGTTCTTCGTCTTCCCTTGCTGCAGTCCTGACAATTGGGTAGAATCCCAAAGCAGAGGTAAGGGAGGCTGGCAAATTATAAAGTAGCAGGAGCTGACAACATGCCTTGTAAAACAGCTGTGGCAAAACCAGCTCTAGTCTTAGAGTATATAGGCAGGTGATAATGCCTAGAGAAAGTATGCACTGAACTCCAAGTAGCTGCTTCCAGAATATCCTTAGTTGCCACCCCTTAGAAATGCTGTTGAAGTGGCAGTAGCCCTAGTGGAATGAGGCCTAATCCCAGCTGGAACCTCTTTGCCATGATGGGAATAACAAAATGCAATGCAAAAGCCAATCCACCTAGAAATAGTTTGTTTTGACACAGGCTTGCCCTGTGAACTCAAAGCAAAAGAAACAAGTAACTGCTGAGACTGCCTAAAATCTTTAGTCCTGCTCAAATAATAACGCAATTGCCTGTGTACATCTAAAGTGTGCAAAATCTTTTCCCCTTTATTTTGAGGATCTGCAAAAACGTAGGCAAATGAATAGTTTGGTTTAAAGCCACACTAGAAACCACCTTAGGCATAAAGGAAGGATTAGTACGTAATGATACCCTGTCCTTATGGAAAATCAAAAAGGGCTCTACTGCCATAAGGGCCTGCAACTCAGACACCCTTCTTGCAGAAGTAATAGCCAACAGAAAAGCAGTCTTCCATGACAAATATTTCAATTCAGCAGTAGCTGCAGGCTCAAAAGGTTGTAGAGTAAGTTTTTCCAACACAAAATTGAGATCCCAAGCAGGAGTAGGAGCTCTACGTGGGGGTCTTATATTCTTTGCCCTCTAAGAAACTGCTTGAACAAAAGATGCGAAAACAAAGGTGGGTCACAATCATAGTGAGCTGAAATTGCTGCAGCATGAATCTTTATGGAAGAGAAGGACAAACCTTTGTCCAATAATTCAGTAAGATATTGAAGAGCCACACTCAAATTAGGCTCTGAAATCTCCAAATTCTTTGCTGTACTCCAAAATAAAAATCTCTTCCATTTTTCTGCGTACACTCTCCTAGTACTAGGCCTTCTAGCTTCCATAATTACATTTAAAACTTGTTGAGGAAGCTGAGAGCTACCATGCTTCAACACAGAATATGCCAAGCTGTGAGATGAAGAGATTGAAGCTTGACATTGAGCAGATGACCGTCCTTCTGAGATAACAAATGAGGAATCAGAGGTAAAGGCCATGGAGGCTTCTTTACAAGACTCCTTAGAAGTGGGTACCAGTGTTGTCGAGGCCAATCTGGAGCTATCAAAATCATCCTTGGCCTGTCCTGTCTGACCTTTAGTAATACCTTTGGAAGAAGAGGTAGAGGTGGAAAGGCATAGACATGAAGGTTTTTCCAACTGAAAGACAGAGCATCCACTTTCCAAGCTGTGTGATGAAACCCCTTTGTGCAATACCTTGGCAGCTGGTGGTTTAGTGGAGAAGCGAACAGATCTATGTCTGAGGTTCCCCATGACACTGTCAATTTCTGAAATACATGAAGATCCAGTTTCCACTCGTGGGGATCCATGATTTGTCTGCTTAATACATCTGCTAGGGAGTTCTGTGCTCCTGGCAGAAACCTTGCCTGAAGAGTCAGTTGCAGGCTTAACGCAGTCTCCCATAAAATCATTGCTTGCCTGCATAGAGGATAAGAATGTGTTCCCCCTTGCTTGTTGATGTACCACATGACAGTTGTGTTGTCTGTCAGAATCAACACCTGCCCTGGAAGAAGTAACTCCTTGAACGCCATCAATGCAAACTGGACTGCTAACATCTCCTTCATGTTGATATGTAGATGCTGTAGTCTGGCAGGCCACTTGTCTTGTATCCACTTTCCATTTAGATAAGCAGTGTCCGAGGCATCTGTCGTTAAAATCTGACTCGCCTCTGGCCGGGTCACAGAGAGTCCCTTGTTTAGGTGACATTCCTGAGCCCACCACAAGAATTCCTTTTGAAGGCAAGGTATTATTTGAATGACAGTGTCCAAATCTTGGCAGTGCTGTGTCCATACATTTTTGAGATACCATTGCAGCTTCCTCATATGCAGTTTGGCATTGGGAAGCACTAGAATACAAGATGCCATGAACCCTAATGCTTGAAGGACTGTCCTTGCAGTCAGCACGGACTGATGAGATAGTTGATGGAAGTAAAGTGACAGACTCTTTTGTTTGTCCGGGGTTAAAAGGCCATCTGGGCTGCTGTATTCAGTCTCACACCCAGAAAGCACATGTCTTGAGAGGGTACTAGACTGGACTTTATTTCGTTCACAGAATACCCTAGGCATCTTAGCACTGCTATGACATATTCCAGATGCTGTAGAAGGTGTTCCTTTTCTTGAGCCAGAATCAGGCAGTCGTCCAAGTAAGGATAAATTTGAATGCCTTGAAGCCTGAAGTAAGCTATCACTGGAGCCAGAACCTTTGTGAATACTCTGGGCAGTAGATAAGCCAAAGGGCAATGCAGAGAACTGATAATGAAAATCTCCAGTTCGAAACCGCAGATACTTTCTGCAACTTAGCCTTATGGGCACATGAAGGTAAGCTTCCTTGAGATCCAAAGTTACCATCCAGTGATCCTTGCCCAGCAGAGGTAACAGTTGCTGTAACGTCAACATCTTGAACTTGGGAATGTCCAGATAAGTGTTGAGGATAGATAAATCCAAAATTGGTCTCCACGTGTTCCCCTTCTTTGGTACTAGGAACAGGCGAGAATAAAATCCGAAGCCCCTTTCTGATACAGGGACTGGCTGAATAGCCCCTATCTGGAGTAACTGAGAAACTTGCTTGAGAGCCTCTTTTCTTTGTGGAGGAGGAACATCTGGCATGCCTTTGAAAGGGGCATTGTGTGGAAATAAAATCTGTACCCGTGATGAATGATATCCAGCACCCATCTGTCTTGAGTGATTAAATCCCAATTTTCTTTGAAAAGAGACAATCTTCCTCCCAAAGGAGCTGCCAGACGAGAGTCCACTGGCAGCTGAAAAGGCAGGTCATTGGGTCTGCTTACGAAAGGACTGACCCCTGCCCTCACCAGAAGTCTGAGCAGGTGAACTGTCTGATCTAGGCCTAAAGAACCTTGAGCCCTGCCCCTACCACGTCTAGATCTACCCCTAGACTGGGAACCATAAGCAGGATATGTCCACCCCTTAGCAGGCCAATTTCTACTAAACTTGGAGGTTGCACCTGCAAAAATCTTTAACAGTCTGCATAGACTTAGCTTTGTCCTCCATTTTCTTTAAAACTGCTTCCACAGGCGGTCCAAACAACACATCAGACTGTAAAGGAGCATCCAAAATCCTGGTCTTAACATGCTCAGCTAAATTCTGATCCTTCAACCATGCATGTCTGCGAAGAACAGAACTAGTAGCAGCCACCCTCGAGGAGGCCTGAACAGCATCAAAACCACACTGCAAAGAATGCTTACCCACTTGTTCAGACACATGAACCAAATCCAGCAATTCTTTACACTCAATACCTTCCGCCAAAGCATCCACCTTAGATTTCAATTGTGAAAGGAGATAATTCTGATATTTCAGCATATGAAATTGACAATTCAACGCCCTCATGGCTAGAGTGGAAGAAGTATATACTTTCTTACCCCACCTATCCAAAGCCCTTGCCTCTTTATCAGAGGGACAGGATTTTTAACAACAGAAGCTTTAACACCTTTAGGCCCCTGAGAAACAGTTTCTGGGTCCGCCCTGGGACTCTTAAACAAATACTTATGAGCTTCGGGCACCCTATAATACCTATCAGGCTTAACAGGAGCAGGAGGCAAGGAATCAGGGTTCAGAGAAGCCTCTGCAAAAACATCCTCCACCACATTCAACACAGGAGGAATAGCTAAGGGCCTATGCTGAGGCAAAAACAAGAATTCCCTAAGCCTTTTTCTGGAGTCAGAGAAATCTTGGCCTTCCCATTTAAAGTGCTCCCTCATGGAGTGAAGAGTCTCTGAAAATGAAAAATCCTCAGGAGGAGAAGCTGAAGGAGTGGAATCATCCACATCAGAATCAGAATAAGCAGGAAACTCTTGCAAGTCTTCCACAGAAGAATCTGAAGCCTGTGAACACAGTTCAAAACTATCAAACTCCTGTTCCACCCTAGGCCTCTTATCAGGTGGGGGCATAGAACCTCTAATCAGAGTAATCAAATCTTCAGCCATTTTAAGCATATGTTTCTTAGGCACAGAGCCCGAAATGCTAGTTGAAGCCCCTACAGAAGCTGAACTTGGCCTTCCTCTAAAAGAAGCTCTGGAAACAGAAGGAGAGGCCCTAACTACCTTGGGAAGAGAGGGAAGAACAGTTACCTGAGAAGCCCCCTCAGCCTGGCCTACTTCCTGAGAGGGCACATCCTGTAACAGTAAAGTATCTGCCTGAGACTCCATAGAGACTCCTGGCAAAACCTCTGGCTCCCCTGAGCCTTCTAAAGGACCGACGTCCGGGACTGCCGGTTCCTCACCCCTAGACTTCACTGTTTTGTCCTTGCGCTTCTTAGATGAAGCAGGCCGGAGCATCCGACGGCATAGTATAATTGCAACGCTTCCCAAACACTAACCTAGCACAATCAAGCCTCCTCTTAATAGTGCGCTTATTAAATCTAGCACAAGAGCGGCAACCAACAACGTCGTGCTCAGGCCCTAAACAAGGTATACACAATGTATGATAATCCCTATGCGGTATCTGCTTCCCACAAGAAATACAGTTATTCACTTTTTCTGACATCCGGTAATATACTGAGGCAAGAAAAACCAAAATGTTCCAACGGGTTACTTAGCCAACTCTGTACTCGGTCTGAAACTCCGGTTTCGGAAAATCTCAGAACGCCAACCTGCACTCGCAAAATTGCTTCTGCATCGGACCATGCGGCAAAAAAGACTGAGGAAATGACGTCGGTCATGCGCATTAGTACCCTGACGTACTGACGTCAGTCTAAGGCGCCATGACCGACGTCAGCCTTATACTCTGGTATTCGGGCCGACTGGGACGCGGACTATACCCAATTGTCAGGACTGCAGCAAGGGAAGACGAAGAACATCTACCAGTGGTAAGCACAATGGAATAAAAAAAGGGTAAAGGCAGGATAACAAAGGAGGGAAAGCTAAAAGTTAGAAAAACATTGAACATATTTTGTCCATTCACAATGGTGGCAAACTAGATCTGGGGAATGAGGAGACTGCTACATTGCAAGCATGGAAGGTGCTCGTAATATCCACGAGCTGTGAAACAGCAGCAGAGTTGGATCAAAGTATCAGATACGAACCCATATGTTAAGGAATGAATGAAAACGGACATTAGATCTGTATTTGTAAACAAAGATTCTCACTATCAGAAGCCAGTCAAACTTTACTGATAGAAAACGAATTAGCTCTAAATGCAAAAATCTGTTCTAAGTTTTTTCAAATAAACGGGTGAACATGCCAGACTATAAACATTCCTGACGTTCTAAGGTTGACACATCTGCAGGCTTAACCTGCCCTCATTTTCCTCATCTTCAGAATCCTCATATAGAATAATTAAATGACACTTCTCTTCTACCATAGAAAATACTTTTATTTTGCATTTTTTGTCCCATCACACTGCCTGCCAACCATCAGCCTCATCTCATCCAACAAGTGCATTTATTCTCAATAATCAAGAGGCAGGAGCTGAAGGACAGGGACTTTAGCTGGGCAACCATTTGGGTGTGTCGTAATTAAGCCCTACTCCCACACTTCATGCACAGTAACACACTCCAGGAATCAGTGTTTAATGGGCATCAGCAAGGGCATGTCAGTTACTTTCACAAAATTACATAACCCCAAAGGACTGATCTGCAACCCACCCCACCCCACCCCACAGTAGCCAATGGGCACACAGTGTCTCTGGTCTCCAGTGGGGGCTCTACTATAGGAATGTGCACCCTGGGCAAATGACTTCACACAATTCTCCCAAAGACAGAAAGGTGCGCTGATAATGCCACAACATTTTTCCATTCCCCCTGCCAGCTCCAGCAGGTACAAGAGATGTTAATCAAACTCTGGTTTCTGGGGTCATACTTAAGGAATTATCCTCAATGCCAGTGAAACTTGAAACAACTACACAGTACAATCTAGATAAAAAAAACACTACCAAGCTCAAATAATCTGTGGCAGTCAGCATGCAGAGCACTAGAAGAATGTTCTCACATTTTAACAGTAAGAAATTCCTTAACAATAACATTACTGTTTAACTAGGGCCAAGTAAATGCCACTGCTCAAATGTAAACCACATACCTTATTCTCAAGTTATTAGAAACAGAAACAGGTCTAGCAGTTGAATTCAACCATGAAGGCTTTGAACTTTTTTTTTTTTTTTTTTTTTTTTTTTAAGAGCATATACAAATGCTGGCGTAAAGATAATTTTTCAGAAGTAAATTAAATGATGGAGATATGCAAAGACAGGGTCCTTTCAAGAGCTCAAAGTTCTGTAACATTATGCAAGCATGTTGAGTTTTCCACATCAGAAATTCAGAAAAGAAACAGAATTAACATTTTCAGTCCCATTTACTACTAGCAAAGTAGACTACATATACAATTGCATATAAATGCATATTATACGTGTGTATATGAACACACACACACACCTATATAAAGACATGGGATTGCATATTATAGAAATAACATATTTAAAGAACAGCTTCTTGTGTGTAATATATATATATATATATATATATATATATATATATATATATATATATATATATATATATGTGTGTGTGTGTATATATACACACACACGCATGTGTGAGGGCGTACACATATGCATGTGCATTTAGTCACATCATATTGAATCTTATTTGTAAAAAAGCATAAAATCCTGAAAAATGTACTTGACTTATTTAGCGGAGTTTCAATTACATAAAAATTAATGTAGAGAAGTGCACTTTAAAAGATGTTTTTGCATGGAAGGCAATCAACCTTAATTAAATGTACTAAATTCACAGAGTCTAGCCAAGTATTTATAAAAATCTCACAACATGCCTTGTGGCTTTCACTTCCAAAATTAACGGAATATTGTGATGGTTAGGGATAAATGAACGTCACAGTTCCTCAAGATGTATTCAGAACCATAAATGCCCAATGTCTAAAACTTAGTACTCTGAAAAGAGGGGAGTTCCTAAGGCAATCACTCATTTAAATATTTCTAGGGAGATGGGAGTGAGTGAGTGCTGAGATCAGTCCATACTGGACATCCTTTGCCTCAAGCTCTCACCACAGAAAGGGGCATCAGTAGAAGATGATGAAGGGGGTACAGATTTGACTTACTATAGCAGTACTTCAAAAGTTCAGGGATCACTGTTGCAGTAATATTAAAAAAAAAAAAAAACAAAACAAAAAAAAAAAACCACACACACATGATCAGCCACAGGTGTATGTTAGTGTGGCTGACCAGATTTCTACTTCAAGAGCTTCAGCCATCTGGTTTCCACCTCATGCCAAAGCTGTTGGACAAATGCTTAGTGGAAAAGGAAGAAAAGTGTATGGTGAGATCCAAATTAGACTAGTGCCAACAAACCTGACTGTGGCATGATCCCATGGGGGTGGGGGGGGGGTGCAGAGTGAAGTGCAGCTACCCGGGTTACAAGTATCTTTGATCTGAGGGTCTTATTTAAAATACATTTTGGAATTAACTTGGGACAAACATTTGGGGTCCCCCTTGTACCCTCTCTGTAGGCTACTAAACAGCCCCCTAGTTTCCCTTTTCTTTCCTTTTTTTTGGTGGAGGAGGAAGACAGCCCCGCCATAGCAGTGATCACTGTATGATTGCAATAATGACCTAATGATGAACATAGTACAGTTGTGTAAAGAAACTTACTGTAACAGCAGCTGTTTGAATAGATCACTGTTGCAGTAGGGACACCCTCCCTCCAGCCTCCTTTTTTTGTCTTGTGTTTTTCCCCCAGGTTGTGTATATTCTATATCCCCCTTTTTTTTTTTACTTAGCATTGTCATTTTCCTCAGAGCTCTAGCCTCCCTTACTATGGGGGCAAGAATGCACTAACCACTGATTTTATGTAGATCTCCATGAGACTCACAGCAGTTAGGGCATTTGGAAGGTGCCCTGAAGCTTTGAATGCTGGTCAATGGTCATATCCTTGTCAGAAAAGAATGCATACAGTGCAGGCTAATACAACAGTGATCTAAGGATTATCACAACCCTTGCATGTGCATGAAACCTGTCTTGCTTTTGGAGGATGTATCCAACATTTAGTGTTCGGAAAAGTAGTTCCTGGAGGTCCAGGTAGATGCTCACAAATGCCCTAGGCAGAAACATTCCTAAATAAAATTAGCAGAAGTAGCTGTTGTTCTGGTACAACAAACTTTCACTTTATGATTCAGACAATTACTATGACGGTTATAAAAAAAACATAATGCAGTTAGTGAGCCATTTGTACAAGGTCTGCTATGATACTGTTCCTAATTTGTCATATCCAAGAGATACAAAGTTAGGTAAAAAAGATGGATTTATTCTTACAGCCAGCATGTTCTGATGAAAGACGGTATAAGCTGACATGCCATAACATCCTCAATTTCAGAAAACTGCCTACAGGAAGTAATATCCACAAGGAAAACGGCCTTCCTGGAGATATTTGTAGATCATTCAGCAGCTGGTTCAAAAGATGGTACAATTATTTTTCCAATATAAAATATAAGCCCCAAGTAGGTTCTGTCTTAGACACAAAGTACTCATAAGGAAGTTTGTCTTTTTTGAAGAGTAGCCAAAGAGGTATCTGCAGGAAGCTATTCAAAGACACCAGAAAGGGTGACTTTAATGGAAGCATAAGCAATCCCAAATTAGAGAGAGAAGTACAGAACTTGCTGTACTGTATATGTTGTGTGTGTGTGTGTGGGGGGGGGGGGGGGGGCTAATTTAGATAACACAGCACCAGGCATTAAAAAAAAAATCAAACTTTCACAATTATGGTAGGTCTTCTAGCTTCAAGAATGCAAAGTATGTCCAGTTCCAATGTTTCTTAATCTACAATCAGAGAACTAATCCACCAGGCAATCAATATGAAGCTGACTACAATGGAACAGTCTAATGTGCCCTCTGAAGTAGCAGGGTAAAATATCTAGGGAAAGTTTCATGATCTTTCCTTTCTGGTACTGCAGAAGGATGAGAAAACCAATGTTGTCTAGGCAAGAAGCAACTGGGATGATGATGGCCTTCTCTTCCTACATCTTCATCAACACTTTCAGTACAAGACAGACTAGAGAGAAGCAGACCCCATCTCCAGCAAAGTGGTTGTGGCCCAAACTTCCATCCAACTATACATGTAACAGATTCTTTTGATGTGGCAGATTTGGAAAGCTGTAAACAGATCTACTCAAGGGGTTCCTCAGGTATACACTACATTCCTGAAGACATTCATGTTCAAAGTCCATTCACAGGGATTTGTTATGAATCTGCTCAGCAGATTAGCTATTTGATTATCTCCTGAACAAATATACACACTGCTTTCAGAATGTCTTGCTTTATCATATCACTTTGGTACTTTGACTACTGTCAATATAACTTGTACTTGAAGGCCTGAAGGACATAGATTAATGTGAGCATTTCTCTGACACTGATGTAAATGGCCACTGTACTGCAATCCCATTTCTGGGAAGGGTCCTGGATCAATCAGTCAAACAGGTGTAAATTGTGGATCCTGCATCTAAAACCTGAGGAATCTATGCATCCTTGAAAGATGTGGGATGTGTGTGTGTGTGTGTGTGTGTGTGTGTGGGGGGGGGGGGTCGGGGGAATGCATACTTCATACCCAGAGTTATCAAGAATGCCTAGGACATTAACATGGGTAAAAGAGCCTGCAATTCTTGCCCTGGGTATTTTCCTGACTTTCAGAAACTTGCTGTAGAAAAAATAATTCTATGATGGATGTCCAGGATCAGTCTTTTCTTGGGACCAAAAAGAGCTTGAGTAAAACCATATGCCCTTTTCTGAAGGTAAAAATTCTGCAAAGATGCAAACTGCTGTCATGACAGAAGCAAGGTTTGGAACTCTGTTTTGTAGCCTGAATATACAATTTCTCTCACCTAGAAGTGTGGCATTAGGCTAAACTATAAACTTTTGAAATACCTTACAAACATTTACCTTCTGTCTATGAGTTGGGAACGGTATTAGGGGGAGTGGGGAAAGGGATCTGATTTACAACTGTGACTAGGGTTAAATTCCTGGGAAGGAAAAGATCCATTATCTCTTCCTCTGCCTTGCTGTCTAGCTTGGCCTCTTCCTCATCTCCAACTGCTTTCTTCAAAGATTTCTTTTTCTTAGTCCTTCTTTGAAACTAGGAAGAGATGTAATTTCCTTGTTCCACTGGCAATCAGATACTCCAGCACTGCCAACTAGGTAAATCTGGTCACAGTGGACAGACATCATGCCAATACGACATGCAAATGCCCTGAGCACATGTATGTAATCCCTTCAGATATTATCCCTCTCACTGATCTGTGGAAAGTCAGGCTGAATCAGTTCTGTCTGAAATAAAAGACTGCCTCTTCATCTTGTTGGGCATAGGCTAGGTTGGGTACAGAGTGGGTGGAATCTTACAGCTAAGGCAATTCTGCATCACAATTTCCTGGGGGAGGAAAAGCAAGGCACCCATTCCCTTATTTTACTACCCACACTTACCCTGGCTGCCCTTCCAAGACTACTTTTCCTTAAAGTCTTTAATCTGTTTAAAATCGGTCTGCTCTAGTTTATTTTCTACAAGATTACCCGTTTGGCTAGATAGCTACTGTTGTACCAGAGAATGGCTGAATGATACGATTTCACCAAATTCCATAGTCTTACTTTTCACCTCTAACTTGTGTATCTCCTTCACGGAACAGCCAAGAGCAATATTTACATAACAAATCATATAGAAACTGTCTTTTCACATTTCTGGCACTAGCTGAAGTCTATGTCAGGAATGTCTTCTTATTATGGTTCCTTTTAGCCACTGAACTATTGTAGATATCCACTGCAACATATCTGCATTACATTAAATTTGTCTGTTGACAGAAAAAAATAAAACTATCAACTCTGCCCTTTTAAGAACCTTAATATTCTACCCCACCTCTATCCATTACTTCCTTCCCCTTATCTTTTTTTTTTTCCAATTGTCCCTATCTTGATGAATGTTTCTGTGGATTCCCAGTCACCACCCATTCTGGTAATCTTAAATGTGTGCTTACCCATTTTAAATGTAGTGTGGGTCAATCTATATTATTCCTTTTAAGGCTTCATCTGGAGTATTCAAAACCATATATTCCACCTTTTAAGAATTTAATTCTGGGTCTTACCAATATAAATTTTTCAATACACTGCTCAAAATACTACACCAGTAGCAGCAGAGACGCATGTTCTTTACAAAGCAGTCCAGCTCTCATGTATCCAGATCTAGAGCCAGCTTAGATCACCTCACAATTTTCACTGAGACTACTGCTAGATCAAATGTCTGCATAAAGCTCCTCAGAGAGGGTAGAGGGTTAAGACTCTGACTTGATAAGCTGTTTTATGTGCTAAGGGTGCAGAGTTTGAAACTTTCTTTTGTCCCTGTAGTCAGTAAACTGCAAACTTCTTAGGGACAATCTGTGCCTTTCAAATCGGGCCATTAGGGATCTGACAGTCAGAGACCTCTTACTTCTCCACAAATCAAACCTTTCTGTGAAAACTAGAATCACAGACTTAAAACTCCTTCAGCAAATAAACAAACCACAGTGGACAGAAAGATTTGCCATGTAACAACTACTCCTTCTCTGGAGCAAACTCTCTCCAGATCAAGCAATATGACACATTATTTTCCTTTAAGAAAGAATAAGACAAACAATAAAACAAGCTCACCCCTGGTATGACTGCCCTATTGCTCCTTGAAAAAGGGAGATAAGGTCTAAATGTGGGTACTGGCAAGGTGCAAATGGGCACATGGACAATTTGTCTTGTACATTCTACGATTCTTCTTACAGACCTGAACCCTGTAAAATTCAATAGTCTTCCTGGAGGCAGGCAGCAGGAAATAAGACTCTTAAGACCGTCAACTCAAACACCACCTGGTATGTCTGAAACACTGGGAGGGACCACTAGAGGTTTGGATTTATACATGACTAAGAGGTATAGACAACTTTTTTGGGGAATCTTACAGCTCACCAAAGCCTCATTTATTGCCAAAACAGATGTATTTAGACAGAGAGCCAGAACAGCTTTCCTCCTCATCAGTAGTGTACTCCAATGAGTAGGAAATCTGGGAAGAACAGACCAAATCTCTTTCAAGCTCAGAATCTGAGAAATCTGACAGTGGGGACTCCCACCTTTTCTTTGGAGAAGTGTTTCATAGAAAGATCATTATGGTGCCAGTAGATGTAGATTTTACCAAGCTGCAAAATTTTCATAATCAAAAATGACCTAAAGTATTCAGTCTAAAGATAAATGTTTGGCCCTCAAACTATCTGGCTTTCCTTGCCAATGAACAAAATAACTCTTAGTAGTGGGGCCTAGTGAACTTCTTCACTACTTCCTGCTTCTGTAGGCAGTCGCAAGACTTAGCAAAATGTCCATTATTTTACAGAGTATGGAGGGGGCGGACATTCTAGATGGGTGTCTGGGAACCACCATCTGGTCTAGACATCTCTACTACCACTTTCTGTGAAGTCTCAGTAGCAACAGAAAAGAACTTTCATCATTTACCTCTGAAGGGTCAAATAAAAAGGAAACTCTAATATCATGGAACCAGGAAACACATGAGGTTGACCACCACCAGATCTGATATTTTTTAAAAGAAAGCAGGACTTAAATGAGCTATGTAATGTTTAACAGAAAATGACTGGGTAGATTATAAGTGATGTATAATGTTTGCAACTGAGAGTGTCAGTATGGCTTGTGATGTAAAATGCTTGCAACTAGTATTGTGTCAGTGTGGTTTGTTTTTATTTATATAAATGTATGACTGCTTATGTCATAAGTGATGGTTTAATAAAGATGTTTCTTGTTTAAAAAAAGGGGGCAGGAATTGAATAATTTATATAATGTTGCTTAGGTTATACGATATATAGTAATCTATGTGAAGCATAAAGTTTGTTAATTTTAACTTGTTAATATACTTCGATTACGGTTATATAAATGGAAATGTGCCTACATCACAAGTGATAATTCAATAAACGTGTTTAAAAAATAAATATAAAAGATCCCATGTTTTCCTCTGCAAAAATTATGAAAACCAGAATGGAAGGGTGGACACATCTGTCTATTTAAATCCCATGGACAGAAA